>NC_059332.1:28877500-29077231 GCF_018350155.1 Leopardus geoffroyi | reverse complement strand
TTCAGCTAACATCTTGTTTCACAAAGTGAAAATGGTTTCAAATCCTTTGCATGGCTTCCGTGGAAGGAGCCATAGGCTTAACTCTGTGAACCAACACTGTGGAGAAACAATCCTTCCCTGAGTCAGAAGGGTTGGCATACACAGGCGGGGCCTAGAAGGAGAGTGCCATGCGCCATGAACTAACAGTTCAACTAACGTCCAACTGACGTTCAACGAACGCCTCGTTTCATGAAGTTAGAAATGTTTGAAAAACTTGCGGAGCCTTTGCCGAAAGTGCCTTACAGTCTCTCAAACTGCACCTTGCAGAAACCATCATGTTTCAACTAACATGTCGTATCACGAAGTTAGAAATGGTTGAATACCCATGTGGGGAACGATGTGGAAAGTGACATATACTCGACACGGTGGGAGAACACTGTGGACGAACCATCTTTCAGCTAGCATCTTGTTTCCCTGAGTTGGACGTGTTTGCAAAGCTAAGGGGCCTAGGAGGGAAGGGCCATAGACTGAAATCTGTAGAGCCGCCGCGGGGGTGGGGGCGGGGGGGTGGGGGGTGGGGGGTGGGGGGCGGTGGGGGAGGAACCATCTTTCAACTGACACCTGGGCTCACTTAGAAGTGTTTGAAAAACCCGTGCGAGACCTACAAGGAAAGTGCCCTATGGGCAACACTGGGAAACAACGCTGTGTAGGAATCTTTGACCTCCTATCATGTTTCACCGTTACAAGTGGAGAAATCCTGTATCTATTAGTATAAAGAAAGCGCCGTTCACTTAACTTTGTGAAACATCACTGTGGGGAAACTATCTTTCAAAAACCGCTGGGTCAACTAAGTTGGAAGCGTTGGAAAACCCATGAGGGGCTTACACGGAAAGTGCCAGACACTCAACTCTGTCACCCATCACTGTGTTGAAACCGTTGTTAAACCACCATCTCGTTTCACAAGTTCAGAAGTGTTCAAAAACTTCTGTGGGGCTCGTGAGTAAAGTGCCATTAACCTCTGTCAAACAGCGCGTAGCGGGCAAGGTCTGCCCACTAATATCACGTGTCACTGTTACACGTCTTTGAAAACCCGTGTGGAGCTTACGCGGTAAGTGCCATATACTCAAATCTGTCAAGGAGCACTATGGGGAGGCGAGCCTTCCATCTCCTTCCACTAAGAATTGACGGAAACGTGTTGCCTAGGAAGAGAGAGGGCCCTACACTCAACTCTGTGAAACAACACTGTGGGGAAAGCTTCTTTCAACTACCATGTGCTGTCCCCGAGTTAGACGTGCTTGAAAACCATCCCGCACCCGTGTGGAAACTGCCATATACTCGACCCAGTGAAACACTGTGGGGAAACTACTTTTCAAGGAACGTCTCGTTTCACTAAGTTAGAAGTGCTTGAAAACCTATGCGGAACCTGTGGGGACAGTGCCATATACTCAACCCGGTCAAGCAGCACTTTGGGGAACCAACCTATCTTTCACCCAACACCTCGTTTCACCTGAGAAGTGTCTGAAAACCTCTGCGGACCCTACAGGGTAAGTGTCGTATCCTCACCTCTGTGAAAAACCACTGTGTGGAAACCATATTTCAACTAACGTCGTTTCACTAGGGTAGAAGTGTTTGAAAACCTATGCGGGACCTATGCGGAAAGCGCCATATACCGAAATCTGGGCACTTACACTGTGGGGAAGCCCGTCTTTCTGTTGTCATCTTGTTTCGCTAAGGGAGAAGGGTTGGAAAACCTATGCGCGGCCTAGGCCGAAAGGGACATAGACGCAACTTTGTGAAAGAAACCAAACCAAACCAAACCAAACCAAACCAAACCAAACCAAACAACACTGTGGAGACGCAGCGTCTTTCAGCTCACATCTGGTTTCACAAAGTGAAGATAGTGTGAAAACTTACGAATCACTCACAGGGAAAGGGCCACATACTGAACTCTGTGAAACAAAACTGTGGGGAAAACATCTTTCACCTAATATCTGGTCTCACGAAGTGAAACGTGTTTGACCACACATGCGGGGCCTAGGCAGACAGTGCCATAGACTCAACTCTGTGAAACAACCCTGGGGTGAAAGAATCTTTCCACAAACATCTGGTTTCCTCTAGGTTCGGTGTGTTTGAAACCCCTTACGGGACCATCACGCAAAGTGCCATACACTCCACTCCGAAATAACACTGTGGTAAAACACTCTTTCCACTAACATCTGATTTCACTGGGAACTCTTTGAAAACCGACGCGGGGGGTCTACAGGGCAAGTGCCATAGACGCAACTCTAAGAAGCAACAATGGGGGTGGGGAGAAACCATCTTTCAACTAAACGTCTCGTTTTCAGTAGGTTAGAAAGTGCCAAATACTCAGTTCTATCACGCTGCACTGTGCGGAAACCATCTTTCAACTAAATGTTGCATCACGGAGTTAGAAATATTTGACAACCCATGCACGGAACGATGTGGAAAGTGACCTATACACGACGCTGTGAGAGACTCTTGTGGGCAAACCATCTTTCCGCTAACCTCTCGTTTCACCGAATTAGAAGTGTTTGAAAACCTATGCGGGGCCTATTCCGGAAGTGTCATTCCCTTTGAAACCACTCTTGGAAACAACACCGCGGCGAAACAATCTTTCAACTAACATCCGGTTTCACTAATTAGGTGCGGACCGCTTGAAACCTATGCGGGAACTACAGGGTGAGTGCCGTATACTCAACGCGGAGAAACACTGAAGGGAAACCATCTTTCAACCAACATCTCCTTTCACTGTTGCAAGCGTTTGAAAATGTATGCGCGGCCTATGCCCAAAGTGCCACACACTGTGGCCCAGCTCTCAAAATGCACTTGGCGGAAACCATCTTTCAACTCACATCTGGTATCGCTGAGAATTGTTAAAAACCTATGCAGGGAGCGATGTGGAAAGTGACATACAGCCGAGACTGGGAGACATCACCGTGGACAAACCGTCTTCCAACGAGCCTCTTGTTTCACTAAGGTAGAAGCGTTTGAAAACCCATGCAGGGAAGTATGAGGACAGGGACGTAAAACAACAGTGTTGTCGGACCATCTTTCCACTGACACCGTGTTTCACTAAGTGAGAAGTGTTGGAAATCTATCGGGAGTCTAAGCGGAAAGTGCCATCTAGTCAACTGTGCGAAAGCACTGTGGGCAAGCCATCCTTCGACTACTATCTTGTTTCGTTACCTTGGAAGTTGCTGGACAACCTAGCACAGCCCATGAGGAAAGTTACATGTACTCCATTCTGTCAAGTAGCACTTTGGGGAACTTATCTTTCAACTACCATCTCGTTTCCCTAAGGTACAGGTGTTTGAAATCCCAGGCGGAGACTTTGCGGATAGTGCCATATCCTCTACTCTGTGAAACACTGTGGGGATACCGTCTTGCAAGGAAGATCTCTTGTCGCCAAGGTTAGGACGTGGTAGTAACCATATACGGGGGCCTGGGCAGGCAGTGTGTCATATACTGAACTTTGTGAAACAACATGGTAGGGAAGCCATCTTTCCACTGACATGTCTGTCACTAAGTTAGAGTTGTTTGAAGAGCAACGCGGGGACCAGGCAGAGAGCGTCATATACTGAATTCTGTGAAACAACACTGTGGGGAAACCCTCTTTCCCCTATCTCGTTTCACGAAGTTAGAATTGTTTCAGAAACTATGAGAAGCCAATGCCGGTCGTGCCATAGCCTCAACTCTGTCAACCAGCACTTTGCAAGCACTAGTGTTTTGAAACTCCCTTTCAACTCTCACCTGATTTCACCAAGTGAGAACTCTTGAAAAACCTATTCGGGGCCTAGGCCAAAAGAGCCATATATCTTAGCCGCGTCGACCAGCACTTTGCAAAACCAATCTATCAAGTAGCATCTTGTTTCCCTAAGTTAGACGTATATGAAAAACATACGCGGGGAACGCTGCGGAAAGTGACGTATACACGGCTCTGTGAGGGAACACTGTGAACAAACCACCTTCCAACTGCCATTTATCTTGTTTCACTAAGAAGGATTTGAAGACCTGTGTGGGAAGTATGCAGAAAGGCGCATATACTCAACCAACTATGTGAGAAAACACTGTGGACAAAGCATCTTTCACCTAGCAATCTGGCTTCAAGTTCAAATAGTTTGGCAACCTGTGGATCACCTACAAGGAAAAAGCCGTATGCTCAACTCTCGAGACAACACTGAGTAGGAACCACGTTTCATCTAAGATCTGATTTCACTAAATTAGAAAAGTTTGACTACACGTGCGGGGCCTAGGCAGAGAGTGCGATACACTCCACTCTGTGAAACAGCACTGTTTTGAAACAACGCTCATCTGATTTCACGGAGAACTCTTTGGAAACCCTTTCGGGGCCTATGACAAAAGTGACCGATACTCCACTCTGTGAAAGAACACTGTGGTGACACAGTCTTTCAACTATCATCTGGTTTCACTGAGTGAGAGAGACTTCTTTTAAAAACCTAGGCGGAGCCTACACAGTGAGTGGCCATATACTCACGTTTGTGAAAAAGCACCGTGGGGAAGCCATCTTTCAACTGTCATCTCGTTTCACCAAGTTAGAAGGGTTTCAAAAAACTCTGAGGGGCCTGTGACGGAACTGCCATATACTCAGCTCTGGCAAACGGCACTTTGCAGAAACCGTCGTTCAACCAACATTTTCTCACTACGTTCGAAGTGTTTGAAAACCCATACGGGGAACGATGTGGAAAGTGGCATGCATTGGACCCTGAGAGAATACTGTGGACAAACCGTCTTTCAAACTAACAACTTGTTTCACTAGATAGAAGCGTAATAAAACCTAGGCGGGGACCATGGGGAAAGGGCCAGGTAATCACCTCTGCGAAAAAACACCGTGGAGAAACAACTTTCAACTCACATCTAGTTTCACAAAGAAGACTTTGAAAACCTACGCACGAACTACTTTATGGAAAGTGCCATGGGCGCAACTCTGGAAACAACAAGGTGGGGAAGGCATGTTTCCCCTAGAATCTGCTTTCACCGAGTTAGAAACGCTTGAATACACATTCGGGACCAAGGCGGATGGTGCCACACGCTCCACTCTGTGAAACAGCACTGTGGCGAAACACTCTTTCAACTAACTGCTGATTTCCCTTAGTGAGAACTGCTTGAAAATCTACGCAGGACCTACAACGTAAGTGCCATATACGCTACTCTGTGAAACAACACCGAAGGGAAGCCATCACCCCAAATCTGGTTTCACTAAGTCACAAAGTCGTTGGAACATACGCGGGTGGCCTAAGGGATAGTGCCTTTTACTCAACTCTGGCAAAGACACTCTGTGTGGAAACGATCCCTCAACGAACATCTTGCTTCAGAAGTTAGAAGCGTTTGAAAAACTATGCGGGGCCAATGACGAACGTGCCATAAGCTCAACTCTGAATGGAACAAACACTGTGCAGAAACTATCTTTCAAAAATCATCAGGTGTCCTTCACTATGGTAGATGTGGTTCAAACCGTTTATGGGGCCGACCCGTAAGATGCCTTATACGCTACTCTGGCAATCTACACGGCGGTGAAAGATTCTTTCAACTCACATCTGAATTCACTGAGAACTGTTTGGAAACTTATGCGGGGCCTAAACGGTAAGTTCCATGGACTCAATCTGTGAAGCAACGTTGTGGGGAAGCCACCTCGCAGCTGACATCTCACTTCACTTGGAACTCCTTGACAAACTTGCGGGGCTTGTGGCGAAAGTGCCCTATGGTCAACTCTGTGGTGAAAAACTTTCCACTAACCTCAGGTTTCACTGAACGGGAACCCTTTGAAGACACGTGCGGCGCCTGCAGACCAAGTGCCATATTCTCAACTCTGTGAAACGACCCTGTCGCCAAACCATCTTTCCACTAACATCTCGGTTCACTAAATTAGAAATGTTTGAGAAATCTATGCGGGGAACGCTCAGGACAGTGACGTATACTCGACGCCGTGAGAAAATAATGTGGACAAACCGTCTTTCAAACAACAACCCTGGTGGGGGAACCATCTTTCAACTAACATCTCGTTGCCCTACAGTTAAAAGTGTTTCAAAACTATGTGGGGGCCTATGCCCAAAGTGCAGTATACTCAACTCTGTCAAACTGCACTTTGCGGACAGCGTCTTTCAACTAATATCTTGCATCACTGAGTTAGAATTGTTTGAAGATCTATGCGGAGAACAATTAGGAAAGGGACTTATAATTGACACTGTCAGAGATTACTGTGGAAAAGCCATTTTTCAACCAACATCTTGTTTCACTGTTAGAAGGATTTGAAAAACACTGCGCAGCTTAGGCAGAAAGCGCGTGTTCTCAACTCTATGAGACAGCACTGTGGGATAAACCCCTTTCAGCTAACATCTTGTTTCACAAAGTGAAAATGGTTTCAAATCCTTTGCATGGCTTCCGTGGAAGGAGCCATAGGCTTAACTCTGTGAACCAACACTGTGGAGAGACAATCCTTCCCTGAGTCAGAAGGGTTGGCATACACAGGCGGGGCCTAGAAGGAGAGTGCCATGCGCCATGAACTAACAGTTCAACTAACGTCCAACTGACGTTCCACGAACGCCTCGTTTCATGAAGTTAGAAATGTTTGAAAAACTTGCGGAGCCTTTGCCGAAAGTGCCTTACAGTCTCTCAAACTGCACCTTGCAGAAACCATCATGTTTCAACTAACATGTCGTATCACGAAGTTAGAAATGGTTGAATACCCATGTGGGGAACGATGTGGAAAGTGACATATACTCGACACGGTGGGAGAACACTGTGGACGAACCATCTTTCAGCTAGCATCTTGTTTCCCTGAGTTGGACGTGTTTGCAAAGCTAAGGGGCCTAGGAGGGAAGGGCCATAGACTGAAATCTGTAGAGCCGCACTGGGGGCGGGGGTGGGGGGTGGGGGGTGGGGGGTGGGGGGCGGTGGGGGAGGAACCATCTTTCAACTGACACCTGGGCTCACTTAGAAGTGTTTGAAAAACCCGTGCGAGACCTACAAGGAAAGTGCCCTATGGGCAACACTGGGAAACAACGCTGTGTAGGAATCTTTGACCTCCTATCATGTTTCACCGTTACAAGTGGAGAAATCCTGTATCTATTAGTATAAAGAAAGCGCCGTTCACTTAACTTTGTGAAACATCACTGTGGGGAAACTATCTTTCAAAAACCGCTGGGTCAACTAAGTTGGAAGCGTTGGAAAACCCATGAGGGGCTTACACGGAAAGTGCCAGACACTCAACTCTGTCACCCATCACTGTGTTGAAACCGTTGTTAAACCACCATCTCGTTTCACAAGTTCAGAAGTGTTCAAAAACTTCTGTGGGGCTCGTGAGTAAAGTGCCATTAACCTCTGTCAAACAGCGCGTAGCGGGCAAGGTCTGCCCACTAATATCACGTGTCACTGTTACACGTCTTTGAAAACCCGTGTGGAGCTTACGCGGTAAGTGCCATATACTCAAATCTGTCAAGGAGCACTATGGGGAGGCGAGCCTTCCATCTCCTTCCACTAAGAATTGACGGAAACGTGTTGCCTAGGAAGAGAGAGGGCCCTACACTCAACTCTGTGAAACAACACTGTGGGGAAAGCTTCTTTCAACTACCATGTGCTGTCCCCGAGTTAGACGTGCTTGAAAACCATCCCGCACCCGTGTGGAAACTGCCATATACTCGACCCAGTGAAACACTGTGGGGAAACTACTTTTCAAGGAACGTCTCGTTTCACTAAGTTAGAAGTGCTTGAAAACCTATGCGGAACCTGTGGGGACAGTGCCATATACTCAACCCGGTCAAGCAGCACTTTGGGGAACCAACCTATCTTTCACCCAACACCTCGTTTCACCTGAGAAGTGTCTGAAAACCTCTGCGGACCCTACAGGGTAAGTGTCGTATCCTCACCTCTGTGAAAAACCACTGTGTGGAAACCATATTTCAACTAACGTCGTTTCACTAGGGTAGAAGTGTTTGAAAACCTATGCGGGACCTATGCGGAAAGCGCCATATACCGAAATCTGGGCACTTACACTGTGGGGAAGCCCGTCTTTCTGTTGTCATCTTGTTTCGCTAAGGGAGAAGGGTTGGAAAACCTATGCGCGGCCTAGGCCGAAAGGGACATAGACGCAACTTTGTGAAAGAAACCAAACCAAACCAAACCAAACCAAACCAAACCAAACAACACTGTGGAGACGCAGCGTCTTTCAGCTCACATCTGGTTTCACAAAGTGAAGATAGTGTGAAAACTTACGAATCACTCACAGGGAAAGGGCCACATACTGAACTCTGTGAAACAAAACTGTGGGGAAAACATCTTTCACCTAATATCTGGTCTCACGAAGTGAAACGTGTTTGACCACACATGCGGGGCCTAGGCAGACAGTGCCATAGACTCAACTCTGTGAAACAACCCTGGGGTGAAAGAATCTTTCCACAAACATCTGGTTTCCTCTAGGTTCGGTGTGTTTGAAACCCCTTACGGGACCATCACGCAAAGTGCCATACACTCCACTCCGAAATAACACTGTGGTAAAACACTCTTTCCACTAACATCTGATTTCACTGGGAACTCTTTGAAAACCGACGCGGGGGGTCTACAGGGCAAGTGCCATAGACGCAACTCTAAGAAGCAACAATGGGGGTGGGGAGAAACCATCTTTCAACTAAACGTCTCGTTTTCAGTAGGTTAGAAAGTGCCAAATACTCAGTTCTATCACGCTGCACTGTGCGGAAACCATCTTTCAACTAAATGTTGCATCACGGAGTTAGAAATATTTGACAACCCATGCACGGAACGATGTGGAAAGTGACCTATACACGACGCTGTGAGAGACTCTTGTGGGCAAACCATCTTTCCGCTAACCTCTCGTTTCACCGAATTAGAAGTGTTTGAAAACCTATGCGGGGCCTATTCCGGAAGTGTCATTCCCTTTGAAACCACTCTTGGAAACAACACCGCGGCGAAACAATCTTTCAACTAACATCCGGTTTCACTAATTAGGTGCGGACCGCTTGAAACCTATGCGGGAACTACAGGGTGAGTGCCGTATACTCAACGCGGAGAAACACTGAAGGGAAACCATCTTTCAACCAACATCTCCTTTCACTGTTGCAAGCGTTTGAAAATGTATGCGCGGCCTATGCCCAAAGTGCCACACACTGTGGCCCAGCTCTCAAAATGCACTTGGCGGAAACCATCTTTCAACTCACATCTGGTATCGCTGAGAATTGTTAAAAACCTATGCAGGGAGCGATGTGGAAAGTGACATACAGCCGAGACTGGGAGACATCACCGTGGACAAACCGTCTTCCAACGAGCCTCTTGTTTCACTAAGGTAGAAGCGTTTGAAAACCCATGCAGGGAAGTATGAGGACAGGGACGTAAAACAACAGTGTTGTCGGACCATCTTTCCACTGACACCGTGTTTCACTAAGTGAGAAGTGTTGGAAATCTATCGGGAGTCTAAGCGGAAAGTGCCATCTAGTCAACTGTGCGAAAGCACTGTGGGCAAGCCATCCTTCGACTACTATCTTGTTTCGTTACCTTGGAAGTTGCTGGACAACCTAGCACAGCCCATGAGGAAAGTTACATGTACTCCATTCTGTCAAGTAGCACTTTGGGGAACTTATCTTTCAACTACCATCTCGTTTCCCTAAGGTACAGGTGTTTGAAATCCCAGGCGGAGACTTTGCGGATAGTGCCATATCCTCTACTCTGTGAAACACTGTGGGGATACCGTCTTGCAAGGAAGATCTCTTGTCGCCAAGTTAGACGTGGTAGTAACCATATACGGGGCCTGGGCAGAGTGTCATATACTGAACTTTGTGAAACAACATGGTAGGGAAGCCATCTTTCCACTGACATGTCCTGTCACTAAGTTAGAGTTGTTTGAAGAGCAACGCGGGGACCAGGCAGAGAGCGTCATATACTGAATTCTGTGAAACAACACTGTGGGGAAACCCTCTTTCCCCTATCTCGTTTCACGAAGTTAGAATTGTTTCAGAAACTATGAGAAGCCAAGGCCGGGCGTGCCATAGCCTCAACTCTGTCAACCAGCACTTTGCAAGCACTAGTGTTTTGAAACTCCCTTTCAACTCTCACCTGATTTCACCAAGTGAGAACTCTTGAAAAACCTATTCGGGGCCTAGGCCAAAAGAGCCATATACTTAGCCGCGTCGACCAGCACTTTGCAAAACCAATCTATCAAGTAGCATCTTGTTTCCCTAAGTTAGACGTATATGAAAACATACGCGGGGAACGCTGCGGAAAGTGACGTATACACGGCTCTGTGAGGGAACACTGTGAACAAACCACCTTCCAACTGCCATTTATCTTGTTTCACTAAGAAGGATTTGAAGACCTGTGTGGGAAGTATGCAGAAAGGCGCATATACTCAACCAACTATGTGAGAAAACACTGTGGACAAAGCATCTTTCACCTAGCAATCTGGCTTCAAGTTCAAATAGTTTGGCAACCTGTGGATCACCTACAAGGAAAAAGCCGTATGCTCAACTCTCGAGACAACACTGAGTAGGAACCACGTTTCATCTAAGATCTGATTTCACTAAATTAGAAAAGTTTGACTACACGTGCGGGGCCTAGGCAGAGAGTGCGATACACTCCACTCTGTGAAACAGCACTGTTTTGAAACAACGCTCATCTGATTTCACGGAGAACTCTTTGAAAACCCTTTCGGGGCCTATGACAAAAGTGACCGATACTCCACTCTGTGAAAGAACACTGTGGTGACACAGTCTTTCAACTATCATCTGGTTTCACTGAGTGAGAGAGACTTCTTTTAAAAACCTAGGCGGGGCCTACACAGTAAGTGGCCATATACTCACGTTTGTGAAAAAGCACCGTGGGGAAGCCATCTTTCAACTGTCATCTCGTTTCACCAAGTTAGAAGGGTTTCAAAAAACTCTGAGGGGCCTGTGACGGAACTGCCATATACTCAGCTCTGGCAAACGGCACTTTGCAGAAACCGTCGTTCAACCAACATTTTCTCACTACGTTCGAAGTGTTTGAAAACCCATACGGGGAACGATGTGGAAAGTGGCATGCATTGGACCCTGAGAGAATACTGTGGACAAACCGTCTTTCAAACTAACAACTTGTTTCACTAGATAGAAGCGTAATAAAACCTAGGCGGGGACCATGGGGAAAGGGCCAGGTAATCACCTCTGCGAAAAAACACCGTGGAGAAACAACTTTCAACTCACATCTAGTTTCACAAAGAAGACTTTGAAAACCTACGCACGAACTACTTTATGGAAAGTGCCATGGGCGCAACTCTGGAAACAACAAGGTGGGGAAGGCATGTTTCCCCTAGAATCTGCTTTCACCGAGTTAGAAACGCTTGAATACACATTCGGGACCAAGGCGGATGGTGCCACACGCTCCACTCTGTGAAACAGCACTGTGGCGAAACACTCTTTCAACTAACTGCTGATTTCCCTTAGTGAGAACTGCTTGAAAATCTACGCAGGACCTACAACGTAAGTGCCATATACGCTACTCTGTGAAACAACACCGAAGGGAAGCCATCACCCAAAATCTGGTTTCACTAAGTCACAAAGTCGTTGGAACATACGCGGGTGGCCTAAGGGATAGTGCCTTTTACTCAACTCTGGCAAAGACACTCTGTGTGGAAACGATCCCTCAACGAACATCTTGCTTCAGAAGTTAGAAGCGTTTGAAAAACTATGCGGGGCCAATGACGAACGTGCCATAAGCTCAACTCTGAATGGAACAAACACTGTGCAGAAACTATCTTTCAAAAATCATCAGGTTTCCTTCACTATGGTAGATGTGGTTCAAACCGTTTATGGGGCCGACCCGTAAGATGCCTTATACGCTACTCTGGCAATCTACACGGCGGTGAAAGATTCTTTCAACTCACATCTGAATTCACTGAGAACTGTTTGGAAACTTATGCGGGGCCTAAACGGTAAGTTCCATGGACTCAATCTGTGAAGCAACGTTGTGGGGAAGCCACCTCGCAGCTGACATCTCACTTCACTTGGAACTCCTTGACAAACTTGCGGGGCTTGTGGCGAAAGTGCCCTATGGTCAACTCTGTGGTGAAAAACTTTCCACTAACCTCAGGTTTCACTGAACGGGAACCCTTTGAAGACACGTGCGGCGCCTGCAGACCAAGTGCCATATTCTCAACTCTGGGAAACGACCCTGTCGCCAAACCATCTTTCCACTAACATCTCGGTTCACTAAATTAGAAATGTTTGAGAAATCTATGCGGGGAACGCTCAGGACAGTGACGTATACTCGACGCCGTGAGAAAATAATGTGGACAAACCGTCTTTCAAACAACAACCCTGGTGGGGGAACCATCTTTCAACTAACATCTCGTTGCCCTACAGTTAAAAGTGTTTCAAAACTATGTGGGGGCCTATGCCCAAAGTGCAGTATACTCAACTCTGTCAAACTGCACTTTGCGGACAGCGTCTTTCAACTAATATCTTGCATCACTGAGTTAGAATTGTTTGAAGATCTATGCGGAGAACAATTAGGAAAGGGACTTATAATTGACACTGTCAGAGATTACTGTGGAAAAGCCATTTTTCAACCAACATCTTGTTTCACTGTTAGAAGGATTTGAAAAACACTGCGCAGCTTAGGCAGAAAGCGCGTGTCCTCAACTCTATGAGACAGCACTGTGGGATAAACCCCTTTCAGCTAACATCTTGTTTCACAAAGTGAAAATGGTTTCAAATCCTTTGCATGGCTTCCGTGGAAGGAGCCATAGGCTTAACTCTGTGAACCAACACTGTGGAGAAACAATCCTTCCCTGAGTCAGAAGGGTTGGCATACACAGGCGGGACCTAAAAGGAGAGTGCCATGCGCTCTAGTCTGTGAAACAACACTGTGGCGAAACCGTCTTTCAACTAACATCTCGGTTCACTCAGTTAGAAATGTCTGAAAATGTCTGCGGGACCTGCGCCGAAATTACCTTGTACAGCACTTGGCGGAAACCGTCTTTCAAGGAACATCTTTTATGACTAAGGTAGAAAGAAGTGTTTGAAAACCTTTGTGGGGATCGATGAGGAAAGGGACACTGTGAGAGAATACACTGTCGGACACTTTTTCAAGTAGCATCTCCTTTGAAAACCTACGCGGGGCCTATGCCCCGCTCAACTCTGTGAAACCACACTCAACTCTGTGAAACCACACGGTGGAGAAAGCATTTTTCAACTAACTTGTGGTTTCGCTGAGTACGTGACCTATACGGGTCCTGTGCGTTCAGAAAGTGCCATGTACTGAAATCAGTGGAACAACACTGTTGGGGAAACCATCTTTCCACTAACATCGCTAGGTGAGACGTGTATGAAAACCTATGCCCTCCCTATGAGGAAAGTACCACATACTCACCTTTGTGAAAACACACCACGGGGAAAGCACCTTTCACCTGACATCTGGTTTTACAACGTTAATGTAGTTTGAAAACCCAAGCATGACCTCCATGGAAAGAGCCAAATGCTCGACCCCCTGAAACAAGACTGTTGGGGAGGGGCTCTTTCACCTAAACTTCGTTTCACTGAGTTTGAAGTGTTGGAAGAGTCATGCGAGGCCTAGGAACACAGTGCAATATACTCACCTCTGTGAAAGAAGCCTGTAGAGAAAGCATCTTTCAACTAAAGTGAGAAACCTTCCAGAGGTTGAGCTTTGAGTACTTCTGTGTAATCTCCAAACAGGGAAGTGACATGTGACATAAACACAGAAAGATCTACATTCACTTGAAAGACAGTGTGTCATTTGTGTGTCCTGCACTTTTCCAAATTCTACTATCAGCTAGAAATGAGGAGTTTGAATATTTTCAAACATTTATGATTAGAGAATGTCAGAAACATTGAAACTTCAGGAAAACACCCTCTGCTGTGTTTTTCTTCATTTATTCTAAACATCTCAGAGGCAAATATTTGATTTTATTTGATTACTGCTGAACTATAAGCATAAAGACAAAACAAAAGGAAGTACTCTTGGAATACGTGAGTCAGTCACAATAATCATTAAGCTTTTTTTCCGTTTTCTTGTTTTTCTTGTGTTTCTTTTAAGCGCTGTTTGGAATAAGTTCAAAATGAGACCTCCAGCTTTGCTTTTCTTATTCAGGATTGCTTTGGTTACTTGGGGTCTTATGTCATTCCATAGGAATTTCAGGATCGTTTTTTCTGTGAACGATACCGGTGGTATTTGGTTAAGGATTGCCTTAAATGTGTAGATTGCTTTGGGTACTATAGCCATCTAGACCAAGTTTGTACTTCCAAACCATGGGCAGGGAATGTTTTCCCATTCATTTTTGTCCTTTTTCAGTTCCATGTTATGTTCCCAGAGTACACAAATTATACCTCTTTGGTTACACTGATGTCTATCTTACAAAGTACCATTGGTGCAATTGTCAATGGATTCATTCATTGATTTCTCTTTCTGGGTGGGTGGGGGATGAGCATTGGCAGATGGGCGTTGAGGAGGGCCCTTGTTATGATGAGCACTGGTTTTTGTGAATAAATGAGGAATCACTGAATTGTACTCCAGAAACTAATATTGCACTGTATGTTAACTAACGAGAATTTAAATAAAATTTTGGGGAAAAAATGGGAAAAAAATGAGTAGATGATTTGGTCTTGCTACTTTTACACCTCCATTGTGAGCCTTCTATCCTAACTCAGTTTATCTTGGAGAACTTTGTTCACACACACAGTTTTGTTTTGGTGCTGTGCTTTATAAACGTCAAAGTAAGAAATATGCCAAAATGGGATATTTGTGGATAAAGTGTTTTTCAGGAAAAATAATAAAACATTTTAATTACTTGATCAGTTTAAAACACTGTATCTCAATGTACAGGTTGCATTTTATCTAAATTTATATAATAATTAAAGGAAACTTTATTCAAGACCAATTAATTTTTATGGAAAGAACTTGAGGTTTCATCCATAGCCTAATGTGTGAAGTATGGATTCTGATTTTTTTAGATGTTGACAAAGGAAAGCATATACTAAGATGTTAGAGCAGGGAGATCACTTGTATGTGATGGTGGGCAATCCATAATCAGTTATAGACTAGCCACGTCCAGGTTTCACTTGTATGAGAAAGAAACACATCTGTTTCATGTTTCTTCCTCAGATATCTAATACAGGGGCACAACTATAACTGTAAGCAAAGCAAGAACTTTATCTTTGGAGAATTATTTGTCTTTGGAAATGTTCTATGTCCTTCTGAATAACAGATCTCTGCATGCCTAGCAGCAGAGGCAGGTGTGGAAGTATTCAGGTGTGGAAGGTGTGGAGGCATTCAGAGACAGAGTGTTTCTGCCTCATTGATATCCATGCCCTCTCATTGATATCCATGTTCCTCTTTTGAGGAGCCTCCGCACTGTTTTCCAGAGTGGCTGCACCAATTTTATTCCCACCAACAGTGCAAGAGGGTTCCCGTTTCTCCACATCCTCTCCAGCATCTATAGTCTCCTGATTTGTTCGTTTTCGCCACTCTGACTGGCATGAGGTGGTATCTGAGTGTGGGTTTGATTTGTATTTCCCTGATGAGGAGCGACGTTGGCATCTTTTCATGTGCCTCTTGGTCATCCGGATGTCTTCTTTAGAGAAGTGTCTATTCATGTCTTCTGCCCATGTCTTCACTGGGTTATTTGATTTTCGAGTGTGGAGTTTGGTGAGCTCTTTAGAGATTTTGGATACTAGACCTTTGTCCGATATGTCATTTGCAAATATCTTTTCCCATTCCGTTGGTTGCCTCTTAGTTTTGTTGGTTGTTTCCTTTGTTGTGCTGAAGGTTTTTGTCTTCATGAAGTCCCGGTAGTTCATTTTTGCTCTTAATCCCCTTGCCTTTGGGGATGTGCCGAGTAAGAAATTGCTATGACTGAGGTCAGAGAGGTCTTTTCCTGCTTTCTCCTCTAGCGTTTTGATGGTTTCCTGTCTCACATTCAGGTCCTTTGTCCATTTTGAGTTTATTTTTGTGAATGGTGTGAGAAAGTGGCCTGGTTTCAACCTTCTGCATGTTGCTGTCCAGTTCTCCCAGCACCATTTGTTAGAGAGATTTTTCCATTGGATGTTCTTTCCTGCTTTGTCAAAGATTAGTTGGCCATACATTTATGGGTTTAGTTCTGGAGTTTCTATTCTAATCCATTGGTCTATGTGTCTGATTTTGTGCCAATACCATGCTGTCTTGATGACAGCTTTGTAGTAGGGGCTAAAGCCTGGGATTGTGGTGCCTCCTGCTTTGGTCTTCTTCTTCAAAATTACTTTGGCTATTCGGGGCCTTTTATGGTTCCATATGAATTTTAGGATTGCTTGTTCTAGCTTCGAGAAGAATGCTGGTGCAATTTTGATTGGGATTGCATTGAATGTGTAGATAGCGTTGGGTAGTACTGACATTTTGACAATATTTATTCTTCCAATCCATGAGAATGGAATGTTTTTCCACTTCATTATATTTTCTTCAATTTCCTTCGTAAGCTTTCTATAGTTTTCAGCATACAGCTCTTGTACATCTTTGGTTAGATTTATTCCTAGGTATTTTATGCTTCTTGGTGCAATTGTGAATGGGATCAGCTTATTGTCTCTCTGTGGCTTCATTATTAGTGTATAAGAATACAATTGATTTCTGTACATTGATTTCGTATCCTGCAACTTTGCTAAATTCATGTATCAGATCTAGCAGAATTTTGGTGGAGTCTATCAGATTTTCCATGTATAATATCATGTCATCTGCAAAAAGTGAAAGCTTGACTTCATCTTTGCCAATTTTGATGCCTTTGATTTCCTTTTCTTGTCTGAATGCTGATGCTAGAACTTCCAACACTATGTTAAACTACACCGGTGAGAGTGGACATCCCTGTCGTGTTCCTGATCTCACGGAAAAACCTCTCAGTTTTTCCCCATTGAGGGTGATGTTAGCTGGGGTTTTCATGAAATGGCTTTTATTATATTTGTGTCCCTTCTATCCTTTCTTGAGGGTTTTTAAGAAAGGATGCTGAATTTTGTCAAATGCCTTTTCTGCAACGATTGACTGGATCATATTGTTCTTATCTTTTATTACTGTGATGTATCACGTTGATTGATTTGCGAATGTTGAACCAGCCCTGCATCCCAGGAATGAATCCCACTTGATCATGGTGAATAATTTTTTTTTTTAACACAAAATATCTTTCCATTTTTTGTGGAATCTTTAATTTCTTTGATTAATGTCTTAGAGTTTTTCTTTATTTTTTTATTTTTTTTATTATTTTTTTCTCATGCCAGTGCTTTATTTATTCATTTTTTAAAAATATGGAACGCTTCACGAATTTGCCTGTCATCTTTGCGCAGGGGCCATGCTAATTTTCTCTGTACCATTCCAATTTTAGTATATGTGCTGCCAAAGCGAGCACTGAATAATTCTTTTTATATGCTGTTGAATTCAATTGGCTAGTATTTTCTTGTGAATTTTTGCATCCATATCCATCAGGCTTATTGGCCTGTAAGTCTCTTTTTAAACTGGGTCTCTGTCTCGTTTAGGAATCAAAGTAATGCTGGCTTCATAGAATGAGACTGGAAGTTTTCCTTCCCTTTCTATTTTTTGGAATAGCTTGAGAAGGATAGGTATCTTCTCTGCTTTAAGCGTCTGGTAGAACTCCCCTGGAAAGCCATTTCTCTTCTTCTGCTGGGTTTAGGCTGTCTTTGCTCTCCCCCTCTATTTCCTTTAGGTGTGCTGTTAGAATTTGTATTTGGGATTTTTCTTGTTTCTTGAGATGGGCCTGGATTGCGATGTATTTTCCTCTCAGAACTGCCTTTCCTGCATCCCAAAGCGTTTGAATTGTATTTTCATTTTCTTTTCGATATATTTTTTTAATTTCTTCTCTAATTGCCTGGTAGACCCACTCATTCTTTAGTAAGGTGTTCTTTAACCTCCATGCTTTTGGAGGTTTTCCAGACTTTTTCCTGTGGTTGATTTCAAGCTTCATGGCGCTGAGGTCTGAAATTATGCATGGTATTATCTCAGTTCTTGTATACTTATGAAGGGCTGCTTTGTGACCCAGTATGTGATCTATCTTGGAGAAGGTTCCATGTGCACTCGAGAAGAAAGTATATTCTGTTGCTCTGGGATGCAGCGTTCTATATATATCTGTCAAGGCCATGTGATCCAATGTATCATTCAAGGCCCTTGTTTCTTTATTGACCATGTGTCTAGATGATCTATCCATATCTGTAAGTGGAGTGTTAAAGTCCCCTGCAATTACCGCACTCTTATCAATAAGGTTGCTTATGTTTGTGAAATGTTGTTTTATATATTTGGGGGCTCCCATATTCGGCGCATAGACATTTATAATTGTTAGCTCTTCCTGATGGATAGACCCTGTAATTATGATATAATGCCCTTCTTCCTCTCTTGTTACAGCTTTTAATTTAAAGTCTTAATTATGTCTACTCCAGCTTTCTTTTGACTTCCAGTGGCATGATAAATAGTTCTCCATCCCCTCACTGTCAATCTGAAGGTGTCCTCAGGTCTAAAATGAGTTTCATGTACACAGCAAATAGATGGGACTTGTTTTTTATCCACTCTGATACCTTATGTCTTTTGGTTGGCACATTTAGTCCATTTACGTTGAATTATAGAAAGCTATGGGTTTAGAGTCATTGTGATGTCTGTAGGTTTCATGCTTGTAGAAATGTCTCTTGTACTTTTTCTCACAGGACCCCCTTAGGATCTCTTGTAAGGCTGGTTTAGTGGTGACGAATTCCTTCAGTTTTTGTTTGGGAAGACCTTTATCTCTCCTTCTATTCTAAATGACAGACTTGCTGGATAAAGGATTCTCGGCTGCATATTTTTTCTGTTCATCACATTTAAGATTTCCTGCCATTCCTTTCTGGCCTGCCAAGTTTCAGTAGAGAGATCCATCACGAATCTTATAGGTCTCCTTTATATGTTACAGCACGTTTATCCCTAGCTTCTTTCAGCTTTTTCTCTTTATCCTTGTATTTTGCCAGTGTCACTATGATATGTCGTGCAGAAGATCGATTCAAGTTACATCTGAAGAGAGTTCTCTGTGCCTCTTGGATTTCAATGCCTTTTTCCTTCCCCAGATCAGGGAAGTTCTCAGCTATGATTTCTTCAAGTACACCGTCAGCACCTTTCCCTCTCTCTTCCCCCTCTGGCATACCAATTATGCCTAGATTTTTTCTCTTTAGTGCATCACTTAGTTCTCTAATTTTCCCCTGATACTCCTGGATTTTTTATCTCATTTCTTCTCAGCTTCCTCTTTTTCCATAATTTTATCTTCTAGTTCACCTACTATCTCCACTGCCTCTTCAATACGAGCCGTGGTTGTCTCCTTTTTATTTTTCACCTCGTTTATAGCATTTTTTAGCTCCTCCTGACTGTTCCTTAGTCCCTGATCTCTGTAGCAATAGATTCTCTGCTGTCCTGTATACTGTTTCCAAGCCCAGCGACTAATTTGGAGTAATATTCTAAATTCACTTTCTGTTATACTGTTTTAAATCCTTTTTGATCAGTTCGTTAGCTGTTGTTATTTCCTGGAGATTCTTTTGAGGGGCATTCTTCCGTTTGGTCATTTTGGATAGTTCCTGGAGTGGTGTGGAACTGCAGGGCACTTCCCCTGTGCTGTCTTGAATAACTTGCGTTGGTGGGCAGAGCCACAGTTAGACCTGATGTCTGCCCCCATCCCACCGCTGGGGCCACAGTCAGACTGGTGTGTACCTTCCCTTCCCCTCTCCTTAGGGACGGGATTCACTGTGGCTGTTGTGGCCCATCTGGGCTACTTGCACACTGCCAGGCTTGTGGTGCTGGGCATCTGGCGTATTAGCTGGGGTGGATCGGCAAGGTGCACAGTGTTGGCAGGGTCAGTCTCAGCTCATTTATCCTTCGGAGATCCACTTCGGGAGGGGGCCTGCGGCACCGGGAGCGAGTCAGACCCACCGCCAGAGGGATGGATCCACAGAAGCACGGCGTTGGGTGTTTGCGCGGAGGGAGCAAGTTCCCTGGCAGGAACTTCTTCCCTTTGGGATTTTGGCTGGGGGATGGGCGAGGGAAATGGTCCTGGCGAGCGTCTTTGTTCCCGTCAAGCTGAACTCTGTCATCCCGGGGCTCAGCAACTCTCCCTCCTGTTGTCCTCCAGCCTTCCCGCTCTCTGAGCAGAGCTGTTAACTTATATAACCTTCCAGATGTTAAGTCCCGCTTGCTGTCAGACCACACTCCGTCTTGCCCCTCTGCTTTTGCAAGCCAGACTCAGGGCCTCTGCTTGGCCGGCGGGCTGCCCTTCTGCCTTGGCTCCCTCCCGCCAGTCCGTGTAAGGCGCACCGCCTCTCCGCCCTTCCTACCCTCTTCCGTGGGCCTCTGCATCTGCGCTTGGCTCCAGAGAATCCATTCTGCTAGTCTTCTGGCAGTTTTCTGGGTTATTTAGGCAGATGTAGTTGGAATCTGAGTAATCAGCAAGACGCAGTGAGCCCAGCATTCTCCTACGCTTCCATCTTCCCCCTGGATCTGCATGTACAAAGTTCTAAAGATAGGCAATGAATTCTTGAAGTTCGTAGGTTTCTTCTGGACACAGGGCCATCCTTGGCCCAGCCTCCAGAGGAAAGGCCTAGGGTCCTACAGCCCAACTCTGTGGGCAGCTGGAAATATGATGAACTAACTCCCCTTAGTTTAGACAATAGCTACAGAAGATAAGGCTTCAGTGTTCTCCCGTATAGTGTTGTGTTAGCAGTGGATTTCTCGAGCGTTCCATAGAGTCATAAAGTGTCAATTGGCCTGGGTTCTCCATGGATGACTCACTGTGCTCTGGGATACTAGGGAAGTGCTTGCTACTTACTGGGAGCCATTTAGAGCCTAGAGAGGTTTGGGGACTTGAAGTGGTGAGGACTTGGGAAAGGGAAGGACATGTCAGAGCACAGGACACTGAGTCTAGAGTGCAAGGCCAATACCAGTGCATTTTGGGCCCCCGGGCTCTTCATTTGGAAACAGGGTGTCATTTTTCTGGCTGACAGAAAGATGCCTCATGAGTCAAAAGTATACACTGGGGATGGACAGAGTAATGGGAAGCGCAGAAGCTGGAGATCCCTTGCCCAGCCTTGGAGCCTGTAGGTCCTGAGTTTACCCAGGGAACTTAAAAGGCCACTGCCTTCATGTCAGCCACATAATGGTGCTGATTTCGTTTGGTGGTCTTCATGCCTGTGTCTCCAGTGCTAGCGCTGGACACCAGGGAACAGGCAGGCTCCTGTGTCACTGGTTCCCACTGAGATTTGCTGGAGGACTTGGACAAGACAGACGTTCTGCAGACGTTCTGGGTTTCCCCTGCTTCAGATACAATAGGAATCTCCCATGACTAGTAATAATCTTCACAGAGGAAGCCAAGCAAAGTGTAGAGGAAGGGCTCCACGGTCCTTCTATTTCTTCATTCAGTAACTGCTCCACCCATGCCCCTGTGCCAGGGGATCTGCTGGGCCTACGTGCAAGGCTTCCAAAGACAAAGTGGTCCCTCCCTGCCAGGGCTTCACAGTCTGCTGGGGAGAACAGAGGTATGACAGACAAGATGTGAAAATAAAAGGGGGGGGGCAAGAGCTGTAATAGTGAAAAGAACAAGTGTGCTGTGAGGACAGGCTGGGGAGTCACTGGAGGGTATGAGAGGCCTCAGTGAGGTGAACAAGCTTGGAAAGTGCTATTAGTCCTCAAGGATGCATATAGGGAGGGCTCAGAGCTATGAACAGGAACCCAGGCTGAGACATACTAAGTACTAATAAAGACTTGATATTTAATTAGGTGATGTCCTCATTACTTATGCAAGACATAAATCAGCCCTGGGAAGTAGAGATATGATGATTATTTTCTAGTTACTTGATCTGTAAAGTGGAGGTAGCAAAGAGAACATAGGGAGAAGGACACAAATACTGGTCTATGCAAACGGATCCTTGTTATGTTCCTATGCCAATTTGCATAAATTTCACTGTTGCCAATCCTAAGAGTGCAGAAGTGGAGTCTTAGCTTCCAAAGATTAAAAAAGCAAGGTCCTTTCCATTTCCCTTTATGTGCAGAAACTGGAGGGCCAGATAAGCCTCCATCTTTCCAGAAAACATTCCTTCTACTAGACTGTTCAGAGAGAATCTGCCAAGGCCAGAGGTGGTGGGGAGACCAAAGGTGGCAGAGTATTAGGAACCAGGAGGTTCATATGGTGTGGGCAAGATTAGTTCTTCCTCTGGTTCACCGGTGAGAATTTGTGGAGGTTGGGACCCATACAGGAACTGATCAGGGTAACCTGGGTCTCTGGTGACAACATGCCAGTTGCAGCGGATGGTTGGGACATCCAAGTTTCCTTCTAAGGGCCCTCCCACACCAAATTGGGCCATTCTAACTCACACAGGGTCTTTAACTTACTGGGGGTTATCTTAATTCCACACTGTCCAGAAAACCCCTTCTCAAAATTCTCAATCATAGTTTCAAGAACTGCAGGTTTGCTCTGTCCCAACCCCATAATGTTCCTGTGAGGTGGAGTCACAAAGACAGAGGGATAGGGGTGCTCCCTCTAATGAGGAGACCAGTCAGATGCCCATCTGGCAGTGTCCTGAAGGAACTTAGGTGACGCTTAGCTGCAGTGGTCTCAGCTTTGTGACTTACGATTGGAAACTATTCCAATGCCACCATAGACTGTATGCCATTCATCATGAAATCGTAGATGGGCCCACTCATACTCTGTAGGCTTTGGGGTCCTTAAAGAAGACCGCCCGTGAAGCCACAGAATCGAACTCATCAGGCAAGCCAGACTGAGTCGTACATTCACACTCACATACACACCAGAGGTTATGACCTTCCCTCACACAGTATGTCTACAGATGAGACCACTGAGTTATCCGGGGAGTGATCAGGTCCCCCTTCCACCACTATGGGGGGGGGGGACAACACAGGAAAGAATTGGGTCCCAGGCCTTACCAATAACTGATGTCTGATCCAGATCCTCCATTGCCAAGTCTCCTCGAGTCCGGCAAGAAGAGCGGAGTGGGGCCGGACTAAAGCGAAGAAGGAGACTGCCAAAATTCAGGCAGAGTACGCCATCTCCACTGGGATTTCTCGTTCTGTCACCACCTCGCTGTTTTCCCAAAATGGTGGCAACAATGGGCCAGAGCGGTTGGGTGTTATGGAAATGTTATGGAAACTGGTCTGTATCACCTGGCAGAAGAACCAAGCGGCAGGCACTCAGTGGCCCCAGAGGAGATCATTCCCCAGAAATCTGAGCCCAGAGCATCAGCAGAGGGGACAATTTATAGTCTGTTACTTCCACACCCCTCATTAGTAGTAATTTTGTGCCTGTGGCAAGCAGGGTAGGAAGGGAATCCCAGAAGGGTAGTCTTCTAACAAGGACTGAGATTCCCTTACCAGTCCTGTCAGTCATCTCGTAACACATTTTTCCCTAACAGTAATGTCCACAAATTCTGAAACCAAAACTGCAGAGTGCCTGTGGACAAACCTATTGCACACTCACCAGCATTGTACAAGATTTCCAGCTTAATAAGAAAGCATATGATTCTGAGACAAGAGCACTGAAATGACTCCAGGGAGACTCTTGTTTCCAAAGAAGAAATATTATTTACTATTGCTATAATAGCCTACTAAGCAACAGGAGCTCAGGGACATGAGGGTCAATTGTCCTCTGGAACATCACTCAGAGCCTTCCACTGGATCAGAAACTCACTGGAAACTCACTTCGAATACTTCTAACTCAGTTATGTATGGGAGAGTCACATGGTCTCAGTGTGTAAATTGAGACCAAGTTAGAAAATCAGCAATGGGAGGGAATGACTACAGGGAGTCACATCTGTGCATTCAAATGGGCACAGGGGAAAGTGAAGAAAGACACCCCGACATTCCCTTCCTATTGTCCCATACAGGTGAATTCCACCCCAACCTCTGGCTTTGACTACCCACAAACATTCTCCCCGGGCACCTTCACACACCCTCGTTTTGCCGAAGGCCACGTCATTCTGAAACCAAATTGAGAAGGTTCCAATGCAATACTATCACCATCACAAGCACACCACCAAACCCCCAAGCTAAAACAAGAGGATATTTCTTGGAGACACACTGTCCTGGAATTATGTCCATGTAAACCCTCTTTCATCAAAAGGGCACAGGTGTGGCAATTGAGACACTCCCTGCCAGAGTTCTTCACCAAATACGCAATTTGGCGAAAGTTGAGAATGAAGAACCCAGTGCAGTCACCTAGCAACCGGGTCATATCCAGAATAAGAAAAGCCTGTGGGATTAGGCCAAGGGAGCCCTCTGAAGGACTACACCTGGAAGCCTGGTCAGCAAGAAGTCTGGTCTTTCTTTAGGATCCAGTGATTTCTGGTTTGGTCTATCCCCGTCACTTTTCCCATCAGTTGAGGGAGGAAGCAGTGTTTGAACTGGAGCTATTGATTTCTGAGTGTTCTTGCCCAGGAATCTGCAACAAGTCCTTGGTTCCCTAATTCCTGGCAAGGGCTCTTCCAATGCTGATCCCTTCCCAGTTCATACTGTCCATGTACAAACTGTATGCTTCTCAGAATGAAGGCAACTCAATCATCCACGTTAGTGAGGCAAGCTGGCTCCCCAACATACTCCATAGCACAGCAGGCCAAGCAACAAGCATCCAGGGACCAAATGCCTGCTTTCTTTTGGTAGAGCAGAGCCTGATAGCTCTCACTGATCACAGGAGCAGAGTGGAAGTTTGTGGCCTTACTAAGTATGTGAGCTGAGTGATGGCTCCATGGATCCCAAGGGAGGAAAAAATAAATTTTCAGAAACAGCAAGGGGAAGGAAATGGATGCCAGGAGGGACAAAGTTTGACATTTCCTGTGGGTATGGTTATCTACTTGCAAAGAAGATGTCTTGCTTCATTTGCCCTCGGCCCAGAAGGATGCCAGCCAGCTCCCTGCCCCAGTCTCTGGCCCAGCCTACACACCAAACATCCGCTGCTGGGCTCCTTCAAATGCCCTGGGCCTCGGAATGGTCACATGCTTCTGAAACACAGTGAATTAATAAAGAATGATCCCTGTGGAAAAATCTCTTCCCTAGTCACAAGGACTGGACCAGACTCCCAGGTGGAAGGCAGAGGATAGAACTCTTGAGACACTGACTCTGTTGCTTTGCAGGAAGAACCTTGTTTCTATAAGAAAGCAAAACTGTGTCAAGGTGGATAAGGAGGGCCAGAGTTCTTCAGAGATTGGAATAGGAATTCTATGGAGAAAGGAGTGCCCAGCACCAACTCCTGGCAACCTGGCTGGCTATGGGAAGAGGAAACACCAGAGGACTTAGGCAAAAACCCCCTCTTGAGTCTATCTGGGAGTCCTGTCAGCACCAGGCCTGCCTTTTTACTTCAGAGGAACCTAGAGAGCCCTGGAACTTAGTCTGCTTTTGTTGCTTTTCCCATCATTGAATGGAGTGAGCCATGACAATACTGTACCAGGGAAGTTCCCACCACTGTGGATCTAAAGTGTGGAGAGGGGCAATTCTGCACTCTTGTAAAAACATCTTTATGTGCTGACAAGCTTCTGGAGACTACTCTTCCTGTGTGAACTCTCCGGTTTTCAGAAGGAAAGCACCTCAATCAGGCAGAGCAAGGAGGTCAAACTGACTCCCCTCCCCCACCACTTGCTACAAACAGCCAAGCAACAAGCTCAGGGACAGGAGGGCTATTCTCCTTTGGGATAACCGATGCTCATGGCTGGTACTGAGCACAGTCCAAGGGGGAACCTGACGCCCATCACTGGGTATGTGCTGAATGAGTGCCAGCTCCATGGCTCCTAAGGGTGAATAAAGAGTCAGAAACACAGAAAGGGAGAGGGAATGGCTACAGCCAGGACCAAAGGGCATCCAATATTTCCCTCCAATGGGGATGCAATCAATGTGGAAAGGAAATGCTTATCTTCATTTCCCCCAGGCGCAGCAAGGTGGCCAGTTCCCTGTTAATATGTCTGGCACAGCCTCCCCCACAAACAGCTCTCAGCTGGACCCCTTCCGATGCCCTAGGACTCTGGATGTCCATGTAGTTCTGAAACCAAAAGACCAGAGCCCCTTTTCCTCCACCTGTGCCACAGTCACAAGGGCTGGTCCACATTGGATATCTGCAAGCTGGAGATAGTACCCTGAATGTCTGAATTTGTATGGACCCCAGGCCTAACCTTGATGGATGATAAAGCAATGTCATAAACTGGATACACCGAGGACCAGAGTTTTTCGTGTTTAGAAAGAGCATGACTAGCTCAATGTATTCAGAAGCCGTCTTGCTCAGGAATCACAACTTTTTGTGGGTTGTGGCTACAGGAGTGCTGCAAACATTGGAGCCCTGTGAGCAAGAGGCCCACATTCTCCCTTAGGAAATAGAGGGGAACTTTGGCTTGTGGGGTGTTTCTTATTGTATCCTTCATGATGGGCAGCAGAGTCTCTGATATATGAAGAATGTGCTTCCATGTGTGATCAAGAGGTGGGAATGAGGTTTAGGTGCACTATTTTATTCAAAGGCTTTTTATGCACTGATCAGGTCAAGGAACACGTTGCACATGTACAAACGGTCTGTTTAATTGAATGAGGATAGCTCCATCCATTAGGGGCAGGGGTCCATGTGGCTACCCAATCCCACAGTAGGCTGCCCAGCACCCAGGGTTCAGGGACAGGGGGGATAGCTGTCTTCTGGGACATTAGACTCCAAGAGCCCTGCATTGGGTCAGGAAAGTCTTGGAAACTCACCTTCAAACTGGGGACCTCAGTTGGTGTAGGTTCCATGTTTGAACTGAGACCAAGGGAAGAAAGCAGCAATGGGAGAGAAATGACTCCAAGGTGAGTCAAAGCTGTGCATTCAATTCGGCATGCAGAAAACCAAGGAAAGAGACCCAATGTTCCACTCCCTCTTGTCCACAAAGGAGGAAGCCCAACCTCTGGCTTAGGCTATCCACAGCATTCTCCCTAGGCATCTTCACACACCCAGGTTTGGATGAGAACCACATCATTCTGAAACCAAAATGAGAAGGTCCAAATTCAGTATCTCTGTCACCATCACAAGCACACAACCAAACGCACAATTTGAAACAAGAGCATAGTACTGGGAGACACTGTCCTGGAAAGTCATAGACTCTGGGTCTAGAGTTCTATCTTGTCTAGCAAGAAAGCAGGATGCAGGATTAAAATGCAAGGGATGGCTAATGTCCAGAAGACAAGAGCCCTCATTAAGTGTCTTTGCTCTGTATTTGTTAGGATCAGAAGGCTTACAAGCATGATGGACGTGCACAAAGAGACAATGAATCTGCAAACATTAACTCATGGGTGTGAGAGAAAGGGGGTTTTGAAGACATACAGTGTAGGGGGTTTGGGTCAATATAAAACAAAATCCGGGGGCAGGGCAGATGGTTGAGAACAGCATACATGAGGCGTCATGTCTGTTTATCTTAGCTAACCTAAGGGATAAGACAGATAAACATGCTACCTTAGGGTCAACAGGGCACCTTTCTTTTGCTAATTAGCTCCACCCGGGCACATCTCCCTTACAGTGGTCTATAGCCCAATGTACCTGTTTACCTAATTTGGTTCTTCCTTCCTGTGAAAACAGCTTTCTGTTTTAGTACTAAATTGGGGGGGGGGGTGTTTCCACCCTGAATACCTAGTCTTGATTACCTCATATACCTTTGTTCTATATTGGGGCCTTGCTCTGCCCTGTCTATACTGGGGGCCTTTGCCCGCCCTCTCTATGCTTATTTACCTAATCTTGTATACCCAAACTTGGTGTGAGCATCCTAGAGCGTTGTAATTCTTTAGGCCTTGTTAACCCATCAGTGGCAGGCTTAAGGAATTCCTAAGCTCATTCCCCACACCGGAATAGTGTCCATGCAAACCATCTTTCATCAAATAGCTCAGGGGTGGCAACGGAGACACACCCTGCCAGAGTTCTTCACCATACATGATATTTGGAGAAAGTTGAGAATGAAGTACCCAGCACATTCTCTTATCAACCAGGTTGTACCAGGAATAAGAAAGGCCTGTGGGTTTAGGCCAAGGGGGCCCTCTGAAGGAATACACCTGGGATCCTGGTCATCAAGAAGCCTCCCTTCTATCATTAGGAGGCAGTGATTTATGGCTTGGTCTATCCCTGCCACTTTTCCCACCAGTTGAGGGAGGCAGAAGTATTTGAGCTGCAGCTATTGGGTCCTATGTGTCACAAGGACTTGGTCCTCTACTTCCTGGCAAGAGCTCTTCAAATGCTGATGGCCTCCTGGTTCTTACTTCCCATGTGTTAACTGTATGCTTCTCAGAATGAAGGAAACTCAATCGTCCATGTCAGTGAGGCAAGCTGGCTGACCTTCACACTCCATAGCACAGCAGGCCAAGCAACAAACACCCAGGGACTAAAGGCCTTCTTTCCTTTGGCACAGGAGAGCCTGATAGCTCTCACTGAGCACAGGAGCAGAGTGGGAGTTTGTGGCCTACCCAGGGGCAGATCCTACAGGAGTCCCGTGATCTCCCTGGAGGGCTGAGTTGAGGCAACCTGTTAGGGTGTGGGACACACACAGGGTTTAAGAGCAGAGGATGGGTGATTGTGTTTTGCAGGTTGTGCTTTGGGCACCACATACCCTTCGAATCTCCCTTCATTTCTGGAAACCCCATGGTTTGATTCAGGTTCCCCACATCTGTTCTTTCTCAGACCTAGGAGGTGATTCCCCCTTAGAAGCAGAGCAATGGGTAGGGCTAGGGTTGGCTCCCCGTTTTGTCTTGGGCACAACCACCCACAGTGGCTTGATCTCCCTGGAGGGCTGAAAAGAGGGCCCATATGTCGGTGTGGGTCAGGTTTAAGGTTGGAAAACAAGAGCCAAACATTTCTGTGGGCCAAGCTTAAGCATGGTCTCAGGATCCCCTCCTACAGCTCCATCCCAGCCGTGGAAATGTCATAACAAAAGTTTGGCTTCCATGAGGAGATATTCCCCACTGGTCATTGGTCCCCATCCTTTCTTTTCTTTTCTTTTTTTTTTTTTTCAGTTGTCCATGGTGGACCCACCTAAGGTCAGAACCCTGACTAGGGTTAAGGTCAGGAGGATCCAGGCTCTGAACCCCCAGCAGTGCAGTGGTTTCCCTGGAAGGCTGAGTGGAGGGCTCATGGGAGGCTGTGGGTCAGGCTTCATCTCTAGGTTCAAGGGCCCACCGGGGGTGTGGGCCAAGTGTTTGTTGTGTCTTTCTGTCTTGTGTATCATCATCCTTGCTTTGAAAATGGCATGGCGATCTTCCAAATTTCATGCTGAATAATCTCTCACCAGTTATGGACCCCCTATCTGTTCTGTTCTCTGACCTAGGTATTGGGCCCCCACAGGGATCCAGCCTTGAATAGGGTTAGTGTTCGGTTCTGGGAAGTGTCAGGGGCACAAACCGCACCAGTTCAGGGATCTCCCTGGAGGGTTGAGTTGAGGGTGCCTGTTCGTATGAAGGACAGGTGAAGGGTTTGGCTGCATTGGAGGGCTAGTGGTGTGCTCCAGGCTTAGGCATTGGCCCTGGATCCTGGATGACAGCTCCTTTTGGGCCCTGGCAGTTCCATGGTCAACTCCAGGGTTCCTCGATGAAGAATGTTGCACCCATCAAGTGCGCCAAGTCTGCTCTTTTTTTTTTTTTTTTTTCAGACCTGGGAGGTGGGCTCCCTTTGAATAGAGCCATGGCTAGTGTTAGGGTTGGCTCCCTGGCCATGCCGGGACAACACCACCACCTGTGCTGTGGATCTTTCTTGAGGGCTTAGTCTTTGGGTTCAAAGACACCTACGGTGTGGGTCAAGCTTAGGTTTTGCCTCAGGATCCCTCTTGTGCGGGGGCTTTGGAAATGGCCTGGTGATGTTCCAAGTTCCATGTTGACTAATTCTGAACTGCTTCTGGACCCCAAGTCCGTGGTGTTCTCAGACCCAGGAGTTGGATCCCCATAAGGAAAGAGCCTTGTCTAGGGGTAAGGCTCAGACCTTTCAAGAACAGAGCCAACATTAGTCCTGTGATATCCCTAGAGGGTTGAAGTGAGGCCACCCATTGGGGTTGCAGGACAGGCGTATGGTTTTGGTGCAGCAGACAGCCTATTGTTCATTCCAGGTTTCAGATTGGGCACCGTATCCCCTTTGAATCTCACTCCAGGCCCTGAAAATCCCATGTTCCAATTCAGCATAACTTAATATTTCTGCACCCATCAGGTGCCCCACGTCTGTTTTTTTCTCATACCTAAGCGGTGACTTAGAGGCAGAGTCGTGGGTAGGGTTAGGGTTGGCTCCCCAGAAGCGCCTTGGGCACAACCACCCACAGGGGCATGATCTCCCTGTAGGGCTGAAACGAGGGCCTATGTGTGGGTGTGGGTCACGTTTAGGGTTGGAAAAAAGGAGCCAAACGTTTGTGTAAGCCAGGCTTAAGCATGGTCTCAGGGTCCCCTCCTATGGCTCCATTCTAGCCGTGGTAATGTCATGGTGAAAGTGTGGCTTCCACGTTGAGATATTCCCTGTTGGTCATCGGCCCACCCCAACCCGTTCTCTTTTTCAGATGTCCATGTTGGGCCCCCTTAGGGCCAGAGCTCTGGCTAGGGTTAGGTTTAGGTCCTAGGAGTCTCAAGGCTCTGAATTCCCTCAGTGCCGGACTGAATGGAGGGCGCATGGGAACCTTTGGGTCAGGCTTCGTCTCTGGTATCAAGGGTCTGCCTAGGGTGTGTGCCACGCAGAGGTCGGCCTCATTTCCTCTTTGTGCAGCACCATCCCTTCTTTGGAAATGGCATGGTGATCTTCCAAATTCCACACGGAACAGTCCCACACGGGTTATGTGCCCCCTCTCTGTTCTGTTCTCAGATACAGGTATTGCCCCCAGAGGGGTTGAGCCTTGAATAGGGTTAGGATTAGGTCCTGGGAGGTTTCAACAAGAATATTGGAGTTACCAATTGTGCCAGTACTCTCAGGCAGAACCCATAGGTTTTTGACCAGGAAGTACAGTGAAGACCTACCTGCAGTGTGAGCCTGAAATCCCGGCTCCAGGTTTGTTAAAACAACCTTTTTAGTGGTCTCTGGGAGTGCAGCCTGTGATCAGTTCTGTTGGCCATCATTATAGAACCGAATACCTGCAAATTTCACAAGGAGCTCGTTCCATGGGTCACTATGGGCTAATATACCCTCTATTTCCTCAGCTGTCCTATTCATTCTTCTGTCCCTGCTTGTAACCAACAACAGACAAGGTCTTGGCTTTTGCCATTACTTGTCCTAATGTATCTAGAGGGTTTAAGGTCTGAACTCTGGGTATCTGGATAAGATCAATAAAAATATCTCCTTTGGAATACATTGGTCTTCTAATCCAAAAATAATTTCTTTGTTTCCAGAAGCAAAATGGCCCCACCGTTGCTCATGGTGGCAATGACTAAAGAGTTGTGCAGGATGTGTTGCCTGGGAGAACAAAGTGACTCTCTTTTCAGCTCCCTCTTGTCCCATGTACAATCTGGGAATTTAAGAATTCTTGAGCTCTGAAATCTTAGAGATACTGAGTCTCTCTTTATCTTGAGTTAGAGATTTCCTGAGCTCCTGAGCTCCCAGGAGCCACGCAGTGCCTCCAAATGAGTAGATCTGAATACACTGCTTACCAAGGAAGATACTCAAATGACTATTACACATGTGAAAAGACGTCCAACATAATATGGCATTGGGGTATTACAAATTAAGCAATGTGGCACGAGTGAAATTCCGGTAGCATGGCTAAAATTCAACACGGCGATACCATTAAATGATGCCCTGGATGTGGGACAGCAGGAACTTTCATTCATTGTTACTTGGAATGCAAAATGCCCCAGGCACTTTGGAACTATCTTGACAGTTTCTTACAAAGACACAAAAACTCTAATATAAAACAGTACAGAATTCACACTTTTAGGTATTTCCCTAAATGAGTGACTTGTGTCCACAAAAGAATCTTTAAAAAATGTTTATTAAAGATGTATTCATGACTGCCTAAAAATTTTAAAGCAACAATTGTCCTTCAAAGCTGAATGGGTAAACAAATTCTGCTAGGTCCATACAGACTATGACTCAGTGATGAATGGGCAGGTGTTAAGAGTCCACAAAAAGAGAGAGGAAATTTCTATGTACACTTATAAGTGAAAGAAGCAATCCTAAAGGGACTGGAACTGTGAGCAGTGGGGAATGGGGGAGCAAGAGCCCTGGGCACCAGGTCCAAACCTGGTCGACATGTCTATCGAATTGAACAGAGGACTCTGTGCTCCCCAATTTGTCAGCTGGGAGTTCCTGTCTCTCTGCTTCTTGCAGGTGCTCCTCAGCCATCCTTTGGGTGAAGGTCTTTCCAGTACAGCACTGCCTTCACTCAGCTGGAACCCAGGCCTAGAGAGAAAGAGGGGTCTGCACAGCCTCCTTATGCCTACTCCTTGAACAGCACATACAAGCTCTTCAAAGAAGTAAAACTCTCTCTTAATCTGTGACATCTGACCAGATGCATACCTGGGTCATACAGATTTAATTAGAATGTTCTTGAGGGTCTCTTGGGTGGCTCATTTGGTTAGGAGTCCCACTTTGGCTCAGGTCATGATCTCAGGGTTTGTGAGTTCAAGCCCCGTGTCAGACTCTGTGCTGACAGCTGAGAGCCTGGACTGCTTCTGATTCTGTGTCTCCCTCTTTCTCTCTCTGCCCCTCCCCAACTCGTGCTCTGTCTCTCTTTCTCTTCAAAATAAATGAAAATTAGAAAAAATAAAATGTCCTTGAACTAAGTACTTATGAACATATGTTCATGCCCCATGGACCAGAGCCCCTCTGGCAATGAGCCTACAATAATGTAGCACATGTGTCAGAATCAATGTACAGATATTCCCACCTTTCAGAAGTTCTCATTATGCCTCTTTGCTTTTATGGAAGACCTACATCAGTACGCTTTTTGCTTCTGAATTATATTCAAAAAGACTTTTCAGTTTGAGAAAAAAACATCACAGGTATAGCAAAAATAATATTCAATATTTGTTTTGTAGGGGAGGACAGACTTGGGAGACAGAGTCCCTGAGGATTGTGCTTCTTTGCTAGGGTTACCATAACATAATACCACACGGTGGGTGGCCACATCAAAAAAATTGTTTATTTTCTCACAGTTCTGCAGTCCATGTTCAAGGTGTTGCCTGGTTTGATTTCTCCTGAAGTCTCTCACCAATTGTGCGCCAATTGTGGTGCTCTTCCTGGGTCATCACATGGCATTTTCTCTGTCTTCTGCTGTCTTTATCAGTTCTTTTAAAGAAACCAGCCCTTTTTATTTGGACACCACCCTCTTGACCTCATTTACCTATAATTACAACCTTCAATGCCTTATCTCCAAATAATCACAATGTGGGTTAAAATTTGCACATACAAGATTCTGAGGGAACACTATTTATTTACTCATTCATTCATTTGCTTTAATATCTATTTATTTATTTTGAGTTAGAAAGAAAAATTAGGAGAGGCAGAGAGGGAAGGAGAGAGAGAATCCTAAGCAGACTCCACGCTGTCATCTCAGAGGCTGAGTTGGGGCTCCATCCCACAGAACGTGTTACCATGACCTGCGTGAGATCACGGTCTGCTCTCCTGCCTATGGTCCCACCATAATTCAGCCCCTCAGAGACACAAAGCCAACCATTAAAAGTTACGACAGAACTCTCCTGATTTTCTTTGACCTTGGTCTCTCCATGTCCGTGTCCTTCTGGAATGTCCTTTCTCTCCCCATGAATGTCATGTTATGTCTTCATGCGTAGGCTTTAGCTGCCCAAATTTATCTCCCCTTATTTTCTCCTCCCCTTATGATGGATAGATTCATGATCCAAAGCAATCATCTGTTGCCAAAACAACGTGTTTTCGGGGGTGGATTTCAAGAAAAACACAGGGTCAGCAAAGAAGAGTTTACTTCGTAGAAATAACTGCAGGACCTAAGAACAGGAATTTTGAGCTTAAAGACTTCAGATGCTGGCAGAGCAGTGTGACTAGTTTCAGTTGAAAAATTCTCTGGGATATTTCAGTAAATAATGTCCAAAAGTGTCAGATTATAATTTTTTTTAATTTACACACATGACACTTATACAAATAGAGCATGAACATGGGTTGCAAAATTCCTTCAGCCTCTATGTTACTGAGGATTTCAAGAAAACATTAAAGGATTTTTTAAAGTCTTAGAAACATAGTCCTTATATTCTACCAAGATAGATCTAAAGAAGGCTACTTCCTGCATTGGAGATGAGCTGTTTCGTGTTCTTAAAGGGTAATAAAAGTAGGAACTTTGGATTCCTCTTGCCAGTGACAACAATCATTTCTCTGGTTTCATTAACATGAAACATCCTCACGAGGCCATATGGATATCAGATTGCCTCATCTTACACTTCCCATCACATCTTCCCTAAAGGTGAATCTATTCTCCCTCTGTCCATGTGCTCTCACTTTGACTCCTGGAGTCTCCATAGATCACACTGAACCACCAAGCAAGCAAATCAACCTGACAAACCAAAATCCGTCTTCATAGAATCCTCAGACCCTTCTCCTGCATGAGTCTCCTGTTTCTGAATGCTCCTTCCCTTGTTCCTGTGTGTGTGTCTTCTTCCCCTGGGCCAAGTTGTTCATCTTCATCACCCCCCTTCATACCCACTTCATGAACTGTCTACATAATCACCTAAATCTAAGGAATATTTGAGTTATGCCCTAGTTCCCCAGCTTTTCTTTTTTGTGAGATTTCATTCTCTGTGATCTCAGCTACCTCCATTCCCCTGACCCATGGGTTCATCAGTGTGCTCTCTGTTCTCCCTGCCTCCAGGGATGAAGGTGAGGAAGAAAATGGCCCCTGTAGGATTCCACCATCATGCTATTTCTTGAAGGGCAGCTCTATGAGGAAGGGGTGAGTTGTCTGGTGTAATTACCAAACACCACACCTAGAAGTAGGCTGGTCCCCAATGCATACTTAAGATTGCAGATATGCCCTTTACCACCCAGCCCACATGGCACTGGGCTACGTGATTTCACTCATATGTGAAATGTAAGAAGCAAAATATAAAGATGATCATAGAGGAAAAAATAGAGTGGAAAACCAAGAAGCATACTCTTAACTGTATAGGACATGATGGAATCTGAGGGGAGATTGGTGTGGAATGGGTTTCACGGTGGATGGCGAATAGAGAGTGCTCTTTGTGAAGTTCACTAGGCAGTTGTAAGGAAGGGTGAAGTTACTGTTATTCTACACTTGAAACTAATACTACACTGTATGTTAACTAGCTGGAATTTAAATAAATTCTTTAAAAAGTATTCTATATTAACCACAGGGAAAGGACCCGTGCTGAAGTGCATAAAGCATCATTTTGGGAGGGCTTCAAGTGACACTCTTGTACCTCACAGACATAGAGAGTAACAATTTACCCACAACCTCCTTGTGTAAACACTAATGCTTTACTGCTGAAAAGTACCTTTTTCTCTAAGAGGGTTTTAAAAACTTCTTGGGAATAGGCAGTCAGAATTATTCTTAAACCCTTGTGTAGAAGCACTAGAAAGTGACCTAGCTTTAGGTGCCTAAAAGTACTGTGTTATAACGCATTGTTTATGTAGCTTCAAGTGTATATCTAGTAGGAACTTTTGTTTAAACCCTCTCTATTCACATGAGGGGTTTTCCAGGTTCTTAACTCCAATAAAAATGATTTCCTTAAAGCATTTGTAAATTAGCTTCTTAAAAACATCCAGTAGGAAGTGTGCTTACATCCATCTCTATAATGCCCATATCCTGAACTGCCTGAAACAGCTGTGTTCTAAATGAGTTTTTCAAAATCTTTTTATTTTTTTTTCTCTTTTATTTATTTTTTTATTTTTTATAATATATGAAATTTATTGTCCAAATTGGTTTCCATAAAACACCCAGTGCTCATCCCAAAAGGTGCCCTCCTCAATACCCATCACCCACCCTCTCCTCCCTCCCACCCCCCATCAACCCTCCGTTTGTTCTCAGTTTTTAACAGTCTCTTATGCTTTGGCTCTCTCCCACTCTAACCTTTTTTTTTTTTTTTCCTTTTTTCCTCCCCCTCCCCCATGGGTTCCTGTTACGTTTCTCAGGATCCACATAAGAGTGAAACCATATGGTATCTGTCTTTCTCTGTATGGCTTATTTCACTTAGCATCACACTCTCCAGTTCCATCCACGTTGCTACAAAAGGCCATATTTCATTTTTTCTCATCAAAATCTTTTTAAATACATATAATTACAGGTGTTTCTAAACGTGTTTGTATACATGCTATGGAACGGACTTATATTTCACTGCCTAACTACAATGTGCTTAATACATTTTTCATTTGGCTTTTCACGTGCATCTACTTGGGTACTTTGTTTAAAATCTCTTTATTACCGAACCAGACCAACACTAACCATCCTACACACCTAGAAAATTGATTGGAGGATTAACACAAAAATCTGCAAAACCTGAACCACAGAATTCAGCAGGTACATGGTGCAGAGAGCTGAACTTGGTGAGCGAGTAGCCGTGAAAGGTAGGGAACCACTTTTCCGGGAGGAGAGAGACTGGGGAGGGGGGAGAATACGGGAAAGGCACCCCTCTCCAAAAGCATTTGGAAAGAAAGTGGAAAATTGGAAAGAGTCACAGGGACTAAACTGAAAAGGGAGAAAGGAGAAAGGAGATGGTTTAAATTCATTAAGACTGTAAAAAAGGGGGGCACAAAGGTTGCAACTCTGCAGCTTGATACCTGGCGGTGCTCTGGTGGGAAGGATAAATCCCCAGGAGCAGAGAGTGGGGTTTGGGAGGTTCTCGGGCCATATGGGGAAAAGCGGTTCCACTGCTGGAAGGACATTTGGTAGAGACTGTTGAATCCACCTGGTCCCAGCAGACCCTGGGAGGTGGACATATTTGCCCGTGCTGGGGCAAGGTCATTAAGGGTGAAGCCTGGTGCCAGATGTGTGTTGTGATTTTCCATAATACCCGAAACACTGCTGCTACACTGTCTCGTGAAATTTTTCTGGGGCAGGCTGGCACCTGGCTGCAGTCTTCGGGCACCGTCAGCAAGTCCCACTTCCAAATACCTGTCCATCAGCCAGGAGCACATCCCTGTGACAGCTGTATCACTTTGGCCCCTATGGACCAATTCAAGGGCAGGACACACACCCAGAGACAAGTCATTCCCTCTGATGTTGAATGAAGAATATGGGCACGCTTTTTTGCAGTCAGGGCTTTCAGTGGGAACTTACAGATAGCACCATTTGCCAAAGCTCACAGGTGTTTCTCGTTCCTGAGTCATCATTCAGCGAGCTGGGGAAGATGGTGCTAGTCGTGTCTCTCTCCACATGATCTCATTCTTATTGCTGATGCCGAACTCTGACCCTCCCTCTAGCCACGGTGGTCACCCCTTCACCCTATTTTCACTCTGAACCCTCCCATGGCTCCATCCCATGGGAGTGTTTTAGAGTATACCCTGGGCCCTCAACTGGGGATTCTGGTCTATTCCCTGTGACTGTGGCATATGTTTGGCCAAAGAGCCCCTGGCTCTTCAGTAGGAGAGTTTTCCCTGTATGATGGTTCATCTCTGCATGAATCAGTACTCAGTTTTCGGGCCAAGTAAGCCAGAATTTTTGTGTTTGTTTTTGTTCTGCCACAGGGACAGATCCTCAGATCTTCTCAGGCTTTCAAGTACTTTGAAAAGAGAAGAACAGCTGTAAAATGGGAAGTCATTCCAATATGTGAATGATGCTCAGCGCAACATCTATTTCCTTTAAACCAGTGCAATTTTCATGATTTGTGAACAAGCAAGGCAACCCTGCTCTGGTACCTCCCTCTGCATTTCTTCCAAGCATGTCACACACTGGCCAGTCCTTGTACTCAGTTCATCCTCAGTAGAGGTTATTCCTGGATTTTTTCAACACATCACACCAGGAATATGCCTTTCACGTGAGCTTACACATATGGCAGCACATTATATCTAAAAAATGTGGGATGGGAGAAGTGGGCTGGTAAGAAAGCAAAGACCAGGTGCTGCCTTCATGGGTTCCACACTATCTGCCAGTCCCTGCCTTCTACCACTGTCCTTGGGGGCTCTTGTAAAACATCCTGCCAGCCAGAACTGTCACCTTTGCTACTGCTGACTATGCAGAAGGACCGACCTGCACAGGTCAATGCCATGGGTGTCAATCCATGACCGCAGGGTGGCTTTGCTGGGCCGTGGAGGCAGCTATGGCACTGCCTACACCACAGCGCTGTTCAGGCCTTGGTCCCTGACCCAGAAACCTGTTTGTTGCCATGCTCTGCACCCAGCACTGATGCCTATGATCCTGCTGGCTCCTCTACCCCAGCTGAAAGTTAAATTCAAGTCTGAGGAAGTACAAGTTCTGCCATTAGCAGTGGCTGGGCATCCTTGCTTGGTGCTCACCTGCCATAGACACAGGCTTGGGTGAAAATTTGGGAACGTCCTGACTGACAACTTCATGGCTCCTAAGTCTAAACGGAGACATATTTAGACCTAGAGCCAAAGGAAAGGAATGGCCATAAAGAGGGCCAAAGGTCAATAACTCCAATGACAAAGGGATGAATCTGGAAGGGGGTTATGCCACTTCTTATCCCCTCAGGTAAGAAAGTAGACCAGCTCCTTTCTCAGCCCTCTGGCCCATTCAAAGTGCAAACACTCTTTTCTGTGCCATTCCAGAGCGCTAGGACTGTGAATACCTCCATGGTTTTGGCATCAACCTCCCAGGGGCCCTGTGGTCAAACCTATCACACAGTCACAAGTACTAGACTAAGATCCCCAGCAGAATGCTGAGGATATTCCTCCCTGAGAGACTACATGCAATGGAGCCCAGAGAGGACCTAGTTTGGAATTAGAACAAAAGGGTGGAACTGGATCCACGGAGGGCCAGGTCCTTCATTAGGGATGAGAATGGAATGATGTGGAGAATGAAATGACTAGAAACATGTTCTAACATGCTGACTTAGTAAGAAGCGACAGCTGTGGGCTTTGGTGAAGGGAGCCTTCTACAGGCTACACTTGGGAGCCCTGTCAGCAAGGAGGCTGCCTTCTTTCCTCAGAAAGAGAGAGAAAGCCCTGACTTTGGGTGTGTTTCTTGCCCTTTCAACTAATAGACAGGGGCTGCAGAGATTAAGCTGTGGCTGATGGACAAATGGTTAGAACCGAGCCTGGTGCAGTATTCCTTTCTAAGTCCCTTTGAATCCTAACCAGGACATGAAGCATGTAGCAAATGCATGAACCATCTACTCTCCAAAATAAAGGCACCTCTTTTAGACAGGGGAGGAAGGCCAGGTAGCTGCACATCCCTGCAATTATTCAAGCTGACAATGCAAAAAGCCCCCAGGGACAGAGAGGCCCGCTTTCCTCTGGGATATCAGACACTGAGAGCTATTCTTTGGCTCAGGAACTGACTTGGCATTCCACAGCAATGTTTGCACCCGGGCTATGTACATGACAGAGCCCCATGCATTCTGGAATCTTCTACTTTAAACAGAGGACATTCTTCTGAGCCTATTGCCTTAAATGGCTCCCAGGTAGTGCCTAGTATGAACAAAGAGCAACAAAATGTAAATAGAGACCTGGAGGACTAAAGTGCTTCCTTAAAGAACAGAATGGGTTAAAGTTAGAATTAAGTTCTTACTCCTATCTCCTGTCAGTCTGTCTGTAAGGTGTGTAAGAACCACATGAGGACTGGTTGCAAAGGAAACATCCATTGGCTACACCTGACAGTGAAATACTGCAGGAGCTGTGTATTCTTCCTTCAGAGAGAGGAAGAAAAGTGCTCTGGGCATTTTTCTTGTCCTTCCCATTAGGGAATAAATGCAGTATTGATTCAGAGGCAGGGGGTTCCTGCTCCTAGCTGGTGACCAAGTGTTTCGAACCTGGACTTGATACAATAGTTCTTGAAAGCACCATCTCTATGCTGACCAGGCCCTGAGGCCTGGTGTGCATATGGGAGCCATGGGTGACACAGAATGAAGGCATCTCAGCACTTCACTGCACATGCTAAAGCTGGCCAAGTCCCAATCACTCAGGGACAAGAAATCATCCTTCATTTGATATAAAGGTACTGTTTGCTCTCACAGAGCACAGGACCAGAGTGGAAGTTTACCACCAATCTTTGAGCTCTGCTTGTGGGAGTGAAAGCCCACTCATCCCTGAATGGGATCCAAGACTTAGAAAATGATAAACTGGTGGGAATGGCTACAAGGGAAGCCAAGGCTCTATATTACACATGGACATTGGATTATGATGCTGGCCCTATCTTCCTTAGTTTCTCCAAACTGTATATGTATGGCCAGTCCCTCTTTAAATCTCTGGGAACACCTACACGCATCCATACATATACAACTTGGCACCGTCTTATGTCCTAGGCCTCTCTTTGTTCCCAGAGATATAATGGGAAATTACAAGAGGCCCTGTTGGCAGTCTATTCAGAATCCCCAGGACTCAACCAGAGCCCCCAGTTTAAAGTGTAAGATATTGCTCTGGGACACAGATTCTGAATGGACTCCAGCGATATCCTCCTTGGGGGGAAAAAAAGAGCAAAAGGCTGGAAATAAAGACACAGGGGGCCAAAGTGCTTCATTACAAATAAGAGCGTGATGAAGCTGAGAAGGAAGTGCCTAGCACAGTCTCCTGAGAGGCTGTTGACTGTAGTAAGAAACACCTGTGGGCCTGGGCAAAGAGACCCGTCCATTGCTTACTCCTGAGTGCCCAGTTGTCATGAGCCTTGCACTTTTCTTTCAGAAAGAGAAGGAAGGTTTCTGACCTGGTCTCATTTTTATGACCAACCTCTAAGGGCAGAGAAAGAGCAGTGATTCAGTGAAAGCAGGTCCATGTACCGATTTGTGCTTTAGGGTTTGTAACCAAGTCACGGTGCATTATTCCCTGTGAGGGCTTTGTTGGGTGGAATAGTCCTGCAGTCTAGTGTGCATGCCTGAATCATGTGCCTTAGGGTATAAAGATATTTTATTCAACCAGGGGATGGAAGCAAGCTGGCTAGCAATCACAGAGATTACTAGGGCCAGTCAAGCAACAAAGGCTCAAGGACAGGAGGGTCAGTTTTCTCTGGGGTAAAGTACCTGATTGTTCTCTCTTAGTATGGGCCCAGAGTGGTAGGTCATCAAAAATCCTGGAAGTTGGCTGTGTGGCTGACAGACCCACTCTTCCTGGTTGTGACCAATGAATTCATTACAAAAAAAGAACATTGATAGGGTTGTTGGAAGGCAAAGGCTCTATATGACAGACGAGAGTAGGATAAAGCTGAGAGCCAAATGTCTAACATAGTTTCCCCTTCAACCAGAAGTATGGCCGGCTCCATCCCCAAAGCTGGCATTGCCTCTACATGGAGACACTTCTGGGAACCCTCAAGTACCCTGTACCTCCCATTGTCAACATAGTTCTGAAACGTACATAGTGAGAGGTCTTGTGTCCCAACCTATTCCAGAGACTTAAGGATTTGGACAAATCCCCCAACTTAAAGGAAAGGTTAGTTCTCTGACACCCTGGCTCTGAATGGCACCCAGGGAGACACCACTTTATAAAAAGAAAAATCACTGTTTTGAACTGGAACTGAGGAAAGCCAAATTGCTTCATTATAGATGAGAGTGGGACAAAAATTAGAATGAAGTGTCAGCAGAATTTCCTGGCAAGGTTCTAAGGAGTAAGAAACACCTGTGGCCAGACAAAGGAAACCTCTACAGGGAAACTTCCTGAGAGCCCAGTTTGCATTAGGTCTGCATATTTCCTTCTGAAGGAGAGGGAAATCTTCTGGCCTTGGCTCTTTTTCCTGCCCTACTCATCAAAGGATAGAGGCAGTAAGGAATTAAGGGGTTCAGGTTCCAGGTGGCTGCTCGTTTGGGACCTTGGTTCCTGTGGCCCATTAGGTTGTGAATGGCCACTTTCTAGGCCATTCTAGGTCCTGGAACATACTTCGTATGCATGGATTATGTGCTCTTCAGCCTCCTAGGCCAAGCACTAAATGCTCTCTGACAGCAGGACAATCTTTCCTTTGGGTTGTGGGAGATGCATTACTCTCGGTTAACACAGAACCCCAGTGAGAACGCACCACCAATCCCTGGGAGCTCACTGTGTGATTGACAACCTCACTGCACCACCCAGCCTGCAAACAAGTTTTAGTCAGCAAATAGCAATGGGATGGGAAAGACTCAATGGACAGCTTTCATTTTCAATGAGAATGGACGAAAGCTGAGAATGAAATGTCTCCATTTGCTCTTGCCCCTGGAGTGGGGACAGCTCCCCCCCGATATCTTTGGCTGTACCAAAAACAAATGTTCTGTGCTGGGTACCTTCCACTGACCTGCATCTACTGTTGTCAATATCGATCTGGAAGGCAAGTTCCCAGGGCTCCTATGGCCCAACCTATTTGTGGTCATAAGAACTCCAGAATCAGAATTTAATACCAACAGAAATCAGAGGGTACTGCTCCCAGGGCCTTGATTGGCCCATGGGAGAATCTACTTTTAAAAAGAGGACAAGAAATAGATGCCTGGGTGGCTCAGTGGGTTAAGCATCCATTTCTGGCTCAGGTCATGACCTCATGGTCGGCAAGTTAGAGCCCCTCACGGAGTTCTCTGCTGCAGCACAGAGCTTGCTTTGGATCCTCCGTCCCTCTCTCTCTGCCTCCTCCCCACTCACATGCTTCCTCCCTCTTCTCTCTCTCTCTCTCAAAATAAGAAAAACATTTTTTTTTGAAGGATGGAAATAGATACAATGAAGGAGGGACAATGTTACTGAGAGATGAGAATGGGGTAAATCAGAGGATGAAATGACTAGTACAATCCCCTGGCATCCTGACGGTCTCAGGAATAAAAAATGCATAAGTAGGAAACATATATAGGCTAGAGCACAGGGAAACCTCCATTATCTACAGTGGGAGCCCAAAGGCAAGATGCCTGTATTCTTCAGCAAGAGAGGGAAAGCTTCCAGAGTTCACTCTTCTTTTCCCATCCTATTATTGGCTAGAGGCAACAGTGCTTCCAAGGTAACAGTATTGTGCTCCATGCTAAGGCTGAAGTGTTTGAACTAGGCTGTGGTGCAGTAGTTCTTGAATGGTCTCTTTCTGCGCTAAGTTCTTCAAAAACAATGCCCCTGGGTGAACCAACTTCTCTTCGGAGTGAAAGCATATTTAATGGCTAGGAAGGGAAACAAGTTGGCCAACCATAATTTCTTATTCAGCCATCCAAACACCAGGTACTTCCTGGAAGGCAATCTTTCCTTTGGGATATCAGAAACTGCTCTTGGTTAGCACATACCAGAGTCAGAGCTCATTAGGAATGGCTGGGCACTCACTATGTGAGGGGCAGCCTTATTTCCCTTGCCTGGGACCCTAGAAATAGTTATCAATACAGCCAGGACATTGGAATGGCTACACATAAGGCCAAAATTTTTCATTTCAGCTGACAATGGGATCAAGCTGAGAAGGAAGTGTCTAGCTCCATGGTCCTCTTGTCCCAGAAGTGAAGATAGCACCCTCCCAAAATCAGTGATCCTTACCACACAGAAGCATTCCTGCTGGGCACTTTGAAATGCCCTGGGCTTACGTTTGTCAACAGAGTACTGAAAGGCAAATTTTGAGGGACCCTGTGGCCTAATATATTCTGGAGTGACAAGGATATGGTTTGACATCCAAGTGAAAAGTAGAAAACAATGACTCTGAGACATTGTCCCTGAAAGGACAATAGGGAGAACTTTGCTGGAAAAGAGCAGCAGGACGGAGAAGGATAAAGAGAAGGCCAAATTTCTTTCTTAGAAGAGAAAGTGATAGAGCAAACCATGAAGCGACTAACACAATCTCTTGGCAAGATGGTTGCCGTCAAAAGTAAGAACAATGTGTGGGCTAGGATCAAAGGAAACCTCCTGCACTGTTCCTTCAGAAAGACAAGGAAAGTTTCTGGCATTGGCTTTTTCCCCTCTGTGGTTTGATTCCAGTAACATCGCATAGTTAGCAAGTTTTGGCTTGTGACTTACCTTCAGGTATTTGGAAAGTGGCTCTGGTGGACTAGTCCTTGAATGGGCTATATCTTGCACATAGCAGTTCCTGAAGAAAACTGTCAAGGGGTGAACTGTCTGCTCTTCAGAATAAAGGCATCTGTAGCAGCCAGTGATTGCAGTTCTGCTGTCGAATTGATGACGTTTGGGGGTGATGGTGGGGTGGCCCATAGTCGATGAACAAAAAAGATTTCTTGAAGACATCTTTTGTGTCAAAAGGTGATTTTACTAAATCACAGGGACTAGACTCACGTGCCGGAAGAATTGCACTCATTTATACATCATGTTGGGAGGGGTCAGGGATAGAGTAATTCTGTCTCTCAGGAATTTTGGAAGCAAGGTTTTCAGGACCTTGAGGGGCTAGTTTTTGCTAGGGAAATGCCATTTATTACCATTTCATAAAACTTAGTCCTGCCACCCAATAGAGGTATAATGGGGGGGGGGTCATAACTTGGAGAATGATTGCTGGCATATATCTTGGGGCAGTTGAAATAAAAGAAGTTGGCTCATAGGTTCCCAGAGGTTGGGGTAATGTTAAGCTAACGTTCTCTTTTGCCTCTTGCAAAGTGTCATCATTGGGGCAGCTGAGCTCCCACAGGGACGTCACTCTGTCCATTTCAGGGACTTGTCAGTGGGCTACAGGCAATTAAAGTTTAATTTTCCCTCTGCCTGGGTTTCCCACATTACCATGGCAAGCATTTAAGCCTCTTTTCTTTGCTCTTGGGTAGTCAAGAGTGTCCACGGAATAACACTCAGATGCTACCCGGGATAAGGGGCATGCTATCTTGTGCTTTAATCCCCAGCCTGCCTCATGCTCTGTCCTCATAGCCACCTTGAACAATGTCAACCCTTAAATCCTAAGGGCAATGAAGATGGAAGTTCTCTTCTTCTGAAACTTCTTTCTGCTGACGGTGGGGGTAGAGTTGTCCCTACCTATGTGGGTCAATATCAGTGTGTTGGGGAACAAAGAGAGGAGTTAGAAAAGTCGGAGGCAGCTGAATCCAAGGTGGGCTTTCTTGAGTAGTAAAGCTCATCTGTGGGTTTCAAGCGATTGTCGTGATGGAGTCTTGGCACCAGGCAAGGAGGCATTGCAGAAAACAGCAAAACATAATTAGAATAGCAAGAGAGAAACCCCCAAGAAAAATCCGTTGGTAGTTGACAAAAATGCTCTAGTCCAGGAGTTTAGCCAATCACTAAAGGAGAGAGAGGGATTGTCTAATGAGCCAATTTAAGTATTCATGTCAGAATTCCAGAAATATTTTTGTGGTCGTCTGGAATGGATACACAGCATTTTGTAGAGCAAATTATAACCACAGTGTCTCCCAGTGCTGTCAGTGAGGTTTTTTGATGTCAGGCTTGAAGCATCCTCAGGAGTGGGAGCAAGCAGCAGGAATCAGATTGGCCTTTCCAGTTTGTAATTCAAATGTCTGTGTTGATCCTCTGAATGGCCCATCATAAGAAGGAAGTGTTAGTATAAAATGGGAACGGAAAGTGAAAAAGAAAGGTACAACCATGGTAAGAGAAGTTTGGGGTCTTGCACAGGTTCCGGGGAATAAGAAGGCACAATAATTTGCTCATTGACTTCCTGTAAAGGAAGGGTACAATTTTACTTGGATACAGAAGCCCATGAAGAATGCCCCTCTAACATTCAGCAGTCGGAGTACATATGACCTTGTAGCGGCCCTCTCGTTTTGGAGTTAAATATGTTGCATGAGAGTTTCCATCCATTGAATAAACCAGGTCTTTGGGGTTTATATGGGGAGGGTTTCCAGTAACTGACAGGTCAGGTTTAGTGAGGACATTGTTCGCTTACTCAGAGATTTAAGAATTAACCCAAACTCAAGGGTATAATAGAGCACTATCGTCTTTATTGATAGGTCTACAGTGAGAAAAGTCCTTGCCTACAGTTTGGGGGTATCCACCCCATTTTCCAGTTGTGTAAATAATTTTCCCATGGGGTCCTTTTACTATCCCCACAGGATAACCTCTGCTATTGTGCATGAATGTCTCAAGTTTACCTAGGTTTTCTAGTTTAGGCAAACACCTAAAGACAACTTGGGTTTCACATCCATACATCTGCATTATTTTGCTCTCTAAATACCTTCATATCCAGAGATCGGCAAATGAAGAGCAATTCATTCGTAAAACAAGTCCAGTCTTACCATTATTGGCCTGAATATTTACATAACCCCAGCAAGAATAGTCATTGATCATACGGGTCTTTTAAAGTTTGCTTTGCTGGAACCCTTGATAGGAGTCTCCAGATTGAACTTTTGTAGCCTCTCCAGGCCAGAAGCCAAGTACTTCCCGTTAGACAGGCCTACAATACTTGTGGAATTGGACCAATTCCTATTCATGAGGTACCCAAGATATCCTGAAGTTCCTGCACCTGCCAGGAAGTGACATTCGTTACTCACCTGGTGGGGCTGATGGGAATTCTGTAAACAACGTATCCGGCCAACATTTCCAAAGGGCTTTATTGGGTCGATGTTTCATAAAGTCAACCTCAGTTCCTTAAAGCTGTACGGTCATTTTTGAGTCTATGCATGTCTCTCAAATAGGAGATTCCAGTCAAAGCCTTAGGAATATAACCAGTGTTACCAAAAGTGTCCTGTTACAAGGATAAGACTCTTATTGCACTTATGCAAATAAGTGTAATGACCAGGAAAGAAAGGATACTCACTGAGAGTGTTTGCATTTCAGAGGGTTTAGGTAAAGAGACAAGTGCAAAGCTTCAGTTTACAAGTGAATACTTGATGACATCCCTGCATATCATAGTGAAGAGAACGTTTCCTTCATCTGGAAGAGCAAACATTAGAGAACAGAAATATTTCCAGGAGTCACAAAACTATTATTTTCCTCAATTCATTTAGTCCCGTGTTCCTAACAGGGGACTAAAAACTATTATTTTCCTCAATTCATTTAGTCCCGTGTTCTTAAGTTTGAATGCAGCTTTTTGTCAAAATTTTACCCATTTCATGATGAATCTGAAAGGTTACAAACACCTGTATTTGTCCTAAAAGTCTTTTTTTTGTGTGTGAATCTCCAAGAAGGTGAAATATGTTTTGTAAGAGAAGAACTATGATAAAACTTCAAAAACGGACAGTGTTAAAGCCCTGAAGAGAGTTCATAGTGATGCAATTGACAAGGGAATGCAGTGATTTCTGTGGCACACACTTTGATACAAAGAATATCAAGGCAGGACCTCTTAGCAGAAGAAATAAAACTTGAGGAATTGCATACAGCTTTGAACAGTACAACATGTAACCAAGCAATAGAACTTGAGGTTTACCATTGTTTGAAAATGCTTCTCCAAGTAACTTAGCAAACCACATCAAAAGGCCTCATTGGTCTAAAAGACCTCGTTTACAATCGAACTCTTGGAAAATTTTGTTCAGACCTTAGAAAGTGATAGAGCACATTCTAAAAAGGATTACAGATCCTTACAAATCTTAAACCGTACACTATTTAACCAAGATGGCAATAACAGACTCAGGCAAATATGTAGCATGAGATAGTTTTTAGCACAACCAAATCCTGTACCCTTGAGAAATTTTAACTTTGAGTAAAGACTTGATCAAGACAAAACCTAAAACTGGTTTTCCTGGCAGACAAAAGAGAAAAAACATAAAAGGAATGAAAACGTTGTTTCCATTTTCTTATCAAGAACAAGTCAACAATCCAAGAAACATTTCTCTTTCCAAAAGAGAGAAAAGGAGACTTTTGATCTTATACCAGTGTAGTTTTAAAATCCATCCAAAGCAACCTTAGTCCATCCTTACCACACATAAAATTCCTTCCCAAACATTTCTCCTTACGAACATTCTACAACTTTTCCTTACCTTCAGGTTTTGTCCCAAGCCATTTCTGCCCAAACAACCCATCTGATTTAGCACAAAATTTCTTTTACCCTCAATGAAAAACATATTCCCATTGCTTATATCGTTTTTACAGTCCTCCTAGTTTCCTGCATACAGCGTTGCTTTCCTTATTTGCACCAGTCTCAAGTACAATTAGCAGAAATTTAACTGCTAAAAACCTTAGTCTCCGATGAAAACTTAGCAACCAGTTGAGAAGTGTTTATGCTTTCTTTAGAGGACACAGTGATGAATCAGTTAAGCACAAGGCATGTTCTACAACAGACCCAAATAGACTTAGTTTCTTTGCAATAACAAGTTAAAAGCAAAACCTATGTTCAGTAATCATAGCTTTGCACTGCATTCCATTTGGAAAATACCTAGACATCCCATGATTGTCATCTCATTTGTCACCCAAATTTTAAAATAAATCGTTAAAGTTTCAGGTTACCAAAGACTTTGAGAGCTATCTTAACAATTACCCATGAACGCTTTGAGACAGTTGACATTAACTGTTATTTCAAGATATCGTTTTGCTAACAAATTGCAACCGAGATAAAATGAGCTTATTTGACCCTTAGTATAAATCTTTGTAGAATAAAACTTTCATATTTAATGCTGATAACTCTAAAGACAGGCTTATCTTAATTAAACCACTAAATATAAATTACATTAGTAATTAGTATAAATTACTATACTAGTAATTAGTATAAATTAGTTTAAACACAAAATTGTTTCACTTACGTCCACTTAAAGGACAATCCATTTGTTCCCTATTATCCTTTCTCACCTGGGACACCATTGAGTCCCAGGAATCTGAAGTGGCTGGTCCAAGAGGGTGCTTTTGCTCCTTGAAATTTAGGGTGGGAAGAGCCATTGGTACCTGAGGCACTGAGGATGGTATAGTAACCAGTTATGTAGGCCGCACCCAAGGTGGTCCGGAAACAGGAGGAGGGTCAGGGGAAGGCAGAAGGGGGAACTTCCAGCAGAAGCAAAGAAGGAATATTTCCCGGTTCTAACTTTGTCACCTGGGACAGAGGAGCAGACACCATGTCTTTCGTTCCACCTCAGCGGAATTAGGCAGTTCATGTCAGGCCAGAGAAGACAGGGAATTTCCAGGAAATAACTGGACGTTCAGCCGCTGCTTAGGAATATTTCTTAAAGTCCCCGTCCTGAGGTACAATAAACACAGTTGACTCCAATTATAGCCCTTAACTCGGGAAAGGAATGAAGGAGAGGCATCTAATAGGCAGAGACATCAAATAGGCAGAGGAACAGAGAGAGAGTCAGCGTCTCTTTTTCAGGGATGGCCTGTGTTTCCTTCAGTGACTGAGTTGTATCAAGAGGAGGCCTGTTTAGACATTGATCATCCACTACATCAGGAAGGAGATTACTGGCCTGGTAACTGACCAAACACATTCTTGCAAGAGGCCCCTAGGTCTGGGTAGCCGTGAAAGCCTGGATCTAGGGTAACCTCCATTTTACCTGTTTGGTAAGGCCATGCAGTGCTACAGGATAAGTCCTTTCTACATTTTTGCATTCCAAATTGTTACCAGTGTGTTAAAAGGACATCCCAACGGAGAATCCTTGGGGACCGAAGAGGAGTTCCCATGTTCCACCTAGAGAGGAATGGAGAGAGAGAGTGAGAGAAGCTCCATTACCCCTAGAATCCATCCTGACACCCCAGCAGTGTCCCATGCACAGGCTATGTCAGAGGTTCCTGAAGTGTCAAAGCGACCTGAGGTGTCCCTCAAACAAAATCGCTATGACCCCCATCTCCCCCGCTTCCCTGTTGCATTCTAGACTACAGAAGGTTGCCTCGTGTATGGACCTGAGGCTGCCTTGCCAAGAAGGCAGAGAATAAACTCATTTTCATTCATGGAAAACACTAGAAAAGTTTGAGAAGGGGATATTACCCTATTTTAAGTAGTAGTTAGTAGAGTACATTGACAGAAAACAGTAAAGACAGAAATCTATCATGATCTAAGCGACATTCCAACCCACATGGTCTTATAGCCAACTTCCCTAAGAAAGAGTTCCCAGATGGCTTTTCATTCAATTGGGTCCTAGTTTCTGCCCATTCTCAGTGGAGGTCTCGAGGCCAGAAGCAGCTAGACCAGAGATGTGGAGGGGATCACATTAGACCAATGAGGTGGAAAGCTCACACAGCAGCCTTAAGATTGGCAGCTGTGATAGTCATTTAGGTGGTTGTCGCCTGCCCGAGAGAGACAACTCTATATAAGGGAAAGCATAAAGAGAGGTTATCAAGTTTCTGCATCTTACTACCGTTCTGGCCAAAGTCCTAACCTCCAACCAAAATTCAGGCTTTCTCCTGGTAGAGTAGCCACAGACCAGAGGATTGCAGCCTGAACATTCCACGGGAGAGTGTTCCAATATGACTATACTTCTCTAAAAACCCCTGAAATGAGAGTAAAGGAGGAAAGAGAAAGCATACTCGCCAAATTGCACCGAAACAGTCTAGGTGGCAAGCTTTGAAGCGCCACATTCGGACTCCAAAATGACAGTTTTGGAATGATGGTGGGGAGGTCCAGAACCGATGACCAAGAAAGAATTCTTGAAGACATCTTTGGTGCAAAAAGGTGATTTTATTAAAGCATGCAAGAGCTGCACCAGGTTCCTGATGGGTACATCATCATTATATACCCTCAGGTTGGCAGAAGGTCAGGGATAGAGTGAGTCTCTAAGGAATTTTAGAAACAAGGTTTTCAGCACTTTGAGGGGCTAGCTGTTGTTAGGGAAACACGATTTATTACCTTTTAATAAAAGTTCAGGGGCGCCTGGGTGGCGCAGTCGGTTAAGCGTCCGACTTCAGCCAGGTCACGATCTCGCACTCCGTGAGTTCGAGCCCCACGTCAGGCTCTGGGCTGATGGCTCAGAGCCTGGAGCCTGTTTCCGATTCTGTGTCTCCCTCTCTCTCTGCCCCTCCCCCGTTCATGCTCTGTCTCTCTCTGTCCCAAAAATGGATAAACGTTGAAAAAAAAAATTTTTTTTAAAAAAATAAATAAATAAAAGTTCAGTCTTGAGACCCTTTGGGTGTATATCAGTGGCCATAAGCTTGGAATATGACTGCCAGCATATATCTTGGGGGCAGTTGAAAGAAAGGAAGTTGAATTTCAGGGTCCTCAAGGTTGGGGTAATGTTAAGCTGAAGTTCTCTTTTGCCCCCAGCAAAATGCCATCTTCCAGGCAACTGAGCTCCTAGAAAGAAGTCACTGTGGTTTTCAAGGACTTGTCAATGGGCTACAGGCAGTAAGGGAAATTCATTTTTCATTTGCTTTAGCTTCCCACATTACCACGGCAAAGACAAGCCCCTTTCCTTTGTTCTTGGGTAGCCAGGAGTGTCCAAGGGATACCAGGTCCCCCTCGGGTGGCAGAGGGTGGTAGCTTGCGCTTTAACCCTCAACCTGCTCCCTCATCGTAACTATTACCATGCCAACTCCAGCCTTTGAATGACCAAGTCGTCACTGACAGACCAATGGATCCCTTTGTAGATCAGAAACTGATTGCTTTCAGGTAGCCTGGGAACAGAGTGGGAGCTCTCTGCCAATCCCTGCTTTTCCACTGAGTTATTGACAGGCCCAATGTGCTTGGTGGGAACCAAGATAGAATTAGAACAAGAAGGGATAGGGCTCCTGGTTTACTCAGTGGGTTAAGCGGCTGACTCTCGATTTTGGCACAGGTCATATCAGGGTCATCAATTGAAGCCCTGCATCTGGCTTTGCACTCACAGCGTGAAGCCTGCTTTGGATCCTCTGTCTCCCTCTTTCTGCCCCTATCCCACTCAATATCTTAGTTAATTATGAGAAAAAGGCAACATTCTCAACAGCCCAATCTCCAGAAATCTACTCAGTGTCTTGGCACCCCAACATCACCATCCTGTCCACAGTGATGTGGGGAACAAAGGCAAGAAGGAAATGGCGGATCAAATAGAATTTCCTGGGGTGCCTGGGGGGCTCACTCAGTTAAGATTCCGACTTTGTTTCAGGTCATGATCTCACCATTCCTGAGTTTCATCCCCATGTCAGGTTCTGTGCTGACAGCTCAGAGCCTGGGGCCTGCTACAGATTCTGTCTCCCTCTTTCTCTTTCTTTCTCTCTCTCTCTCCCCCCCCACCACTCATTCTCTCCTCTGTCTCTCTCTGTGTCTCCAAAAATAAACATTTAAAAAATTATGTTTGTATTTCCTTGTAACCTACAGCAAATTGACAAATATTTGAGGCTGGCGGAGTCAAAAGTTTCTGCAGGAACTCCCTACTATCTTAATGTTAATGCTTTGCTGGAGGGGAAAGCAACCTTAACTTGACAATAGCTATGCTTCCAGTGATCTGGGAGTCTAGCATATGAGAGTCTCTTTGGAAATCTTCCTTTGGACCTTACCTTTCCCAAGCCCATATTTCATAACCAGTCTCTCTTCACAAGCTCAGTGCAGGCAGCTTTTCCTGTCCACAGGTCCTGTCCCACTGCTTTATAATGAAATCACCTTTTTTGTACCAAGAAGTCGTCAAGATTCTTTCCTGCCATCAGCTCTGAACCCCACAAACCCCACCATCATCCCCCAAAACTTTATGATGCTAAACCTGAGAGCCCTGTCTGTACATCCTTACCTTGGATAGGTCAAAGGTATTTTGGCCCTCACCTTTTTTCCCCGCACTTTCTTTCAATGGATAGACAGTGGTATTTAGGTGATGGTGGTTTTGGCTGTCAGCTAACACTTAAATGTGTGGAACGGGGCTCTGGTCTTATACACTTTGATCTTTTTCTTGGCTGACCAGCTAAAGGGATTGCAATGTGCATAGGTAAAACATCAGCTGCTAGGAATGTAGGCATTTCAGACTGCAAGGGGAAGGTCTCAGCAGGGTGACCATTGTCATGTCAACCACAGACTGACAAGCACCATCTTCTCAGGAAGAAGTTAATAATGTTTCCTCATTGATATCAGAAACTGATTTGTCCAGGCTGGCCCCTAAAGGAATTGGGGGCTTGCTGTCAATTGCTGGGAGACTGCTGTCTACGTGACATTGCCCCTGACTCCTTCCTGCTGATATATTTACTTGGCCCAGGAAGTAAGGCAGGCTGCTTTCAACACTGCTCTTTGTCCATAGGCAAACCTCTTGTGCTGAACGCTTTCTAGTGCCCTCAGGCTCCTGTTTCCAGGTGCTAATGTAAGTTTGGCAGGGAAGCCCATGAGCCACCCTTTGTCCAAGCTATCTACACAATCAAGGAACTTGCTATAAAAAAAACTTGAGAATTAAAATCGGAGAAGTTTCCAGACTCCTACACCCAAAGCCCCACAGGGAACAATAAACCCGAAGAAACACACTGAGAGCCAAAGCTGTTCACCTCAGATAAAAATGGGATGAAGCTGAGACTTGTGACAGCACCATTTTCTTGGGAAACTTGGTGTCCTGAGAGTAAAGGGAACACCTGTGGCGATGGGATGAAAAGAAACACCAGCTGCAAGGACACAGCATCCTGACACTGATAGGGCAGGAAGGCTTCTAGCTCTTACCTTCTACTTCCAACCAATGGGCAGAGGCACTCGTGATATATAGGAATTTTGGCTTCTGTGTGCTGCCTGACAGCCATGTCTATGGAATAGATATCTTGTACCAGAGTCCTTGAATGGATCCTCTGCAAAGACCATCTAGGGAGGAGCAATGCTCATGCTCAAATTTTGATCTCAGAATGCAGGAACTTCGCAGGGGCAATTGGGATCAAAGTAACCAACAAAATCAGGCCAACAGAAGCCTGCCAAGCTCGAAAGTTTCAGTAACAGAGGGCAATGTGTCCTGAGGAATCACCATGTGTTAGCTGGTTGTGAATGCTGGGCACTCTCGAGTAACAGCCACATGGTTCCTGACTCTGACCTCTGATCTCCATCTCCCCTTGTACAGATGGGAGGATGGCTTTCTCCCAATAGCACTTGTACCTTTCCCATGTTTTTTGCCTTCTGTTGCCAAGATAGGTCTCACAGGCGATCCCCTGGAGAACCCATTGCCCACATTCTCCTGGATTTAGGGGAATATAGCAGGACTCCACAATTAAAATCGGAAAGAAATACTTTCAGGCTGGGACTCTCAATCCCTCTCAGGAAAACCCGGTTAGAAAGAGATCAAGGGAGTCAGAAGGGATGCACTTGGGTCCCAATTCTTTGCCTCAGATAAAAAATAATGGAGTAAAGCTGTGAGTGAAGTGACTGGCACGATTCCCCCAGAGAAGCCATGTGTCCTGTGACTTCAGAAAACCGGTGCTTGGAGAGAAATGGAGCATATTTTAGCTACACACGGGAGCCTTCATGTAGCAGAAGAAACCCTAGATTTGATCTGAAACAATGTAGAAGGTCTTTGGGTTCTTGCCAGCCTTGTAGCTTTTCCTGCCAGCAGGTAAAACCAGTTGAGATTTGGAAGTCAGAGCCTCAATACGGACTGATGCCCAAATCTGTGGGACTGGGTTCTGATTTGGTCTAGTTTTTTTGAGTCGTTTCTTTCTACCTTCACTTGGCAAAACGACTAAGCATGCAAGATCCCTTAAAGCATCAGAATGCAGGATGTTCAGGACTATGCCACCTCAGTCTATTGCAGGGGCAGAGAGCACAGTAATACTGCACAAACATAAGACTTGAATGCCCCAACTTTTTAGTAGGGCAACACGGTTTCCTTGGTTATCAACAATTAGTTGAAAACCTTCATGTATGCTCACTGGGAGTTAATCTGCCCTATCTGCAATGAGAAAGAATGAAATCATGCCATTTGCAGCAACGTGGATGGAACTGGAAAGTATTCTGCTGATTGACATAAGGCACTCATAGAGGAACAGATATGTTTTCACTCATATGTGATTCTTGAGAAGCTTAACAGAAGACCATGGGGGAAGGGAAGGGTAAAGAAAAGTTACAAACAGAGATGGAGGAGGGAAAAGCACAAATGACACTTAAATGCAGAGAACAAACTGAGGGGAGATGGGGAGATGGGAGAGAGGGAAAATGGGTGATGTGCATTGAGGAAGGCACTTGGGATGAGCTCTGGGTGTTGTATGTAAACCAAGTTGACAATAAATTATATTTTAAAATAATTAGCCCTGTCTGTGTGACTTATTTAAATTTTACTTCTGTGTTCCTGAAGGCCACATCTCCATCAGCTTTTGCAACAAAGGTGAGGCCAAAAATCTCCCAATATCACCTACCCCTACACACAAGCACTCCTCTTGTGCTTAAACCATTCAAGTCCCCAATGTCTCCTCTTCCCAAGGAGGATCTGGCAGACACCCCAAGGGCACAATTGTTCCTCAAGCTATTCCAAATTGATGGGAACTTGGCAAGATTCCACCAATAAATTTGAAAATAAAGACTGCCAGACTCTGGCATGGAATGTCTCCCCATGAACACGAGTAGGATAACTGTAAGGGAATTGAAAATGACCCACTGAGGTCTAAAGTTCTTCATCTCAGATGACAACAGAATGAAGCGATGTTAGATAATGTTACTAGCAAATTCCCTGGGTAAGTTTGGTGTCCAATGAGTAAAAAAGACCTGTGGCCTGAAGAGAAATGGAACAGCCACTAGCTAAGCTATTCCAAGGAGTCCTATGGGCAAGGGCGTTGATCCCAATGTCAATAAGGTCAAGAATGTGTCAATCTATCCCAAGGTGTCAAGCCCTTCCCATCTGTGGACAGAGGCAGTTGTGCCTCACAAGGTAGGCTCTTGTTCCTCACAAGTCTGCAGATTCAGGCCATGCTATTTTAGTCTTTGAGTAATTTTGTGCCCTCACCATGGACTCATATTGTCAAGACTATCCCAGATTACTGGCAACTGATCACAACTCCATGATTAACACCAGAAAATGCTCCCAGACGATTGCTGTGAATGTCCCCTAATAAACTCCTTATTAATGAAAGATCAAGGGAATCTGAAGGGATGCACTGAGGCTCAAATGTCTTCATCTTACATGAAAATGGTTAAAGCTTCAAATGAAGTCATTAGCACTTTTCCCCGGGCAAAGTTGGTGTCATCACCAACATCAGCGGGCCAGGTCTAAGGGGAACATCCATCAGCTACACTTAGGAGCCTTGTGTGCTAAAGTGCTATCACTATTTTCCATTCGTTTCCTTCAGTGAGAGAGCAGTGATGATTTAGGGAACTTCTCTGGCTCCTGGCTGACACCCACGTCCGTGGAAATGGGCTCTGGTCTTTTGGTTATGGATTTTTTTTCTATCCTCAACTCTTCAAGGTATGGACTTTGTGTGGACAATCTGTTAGTATCTCAGAATGTAGGAAGCGCGGGCATTCCATGAAGGTGATAGAGACCAGGAATCGACCATCGGTGCTAATACAGTCCTGCCAAGCACTGAATTATCAGTAACAGAAAGACAAACTTTCTTCCCTAACATTAAAAACAAATTGCTATGTGGCAGCACATCACTGGAGTAGGAGCTCTCCTAGAGCTTCTTGTCACTGAGGATAGACCTTTCACTCCTGACTCTGATTCCTGATAGTCTCTTCTTGCCCTTGAAGAGAGGTGAGCTCTTTCCAGCACCACCTGCATTGAAGTGCATTTGGGTTTTGTAATCTCAACTCTATTTAACATTTCACCTGATTGCTTTGCAGCATGATACCTGTCTTGGGATTGCATTAAACACACAGGAACTCATCACTCTGTTTTTATGTCTTCACCTGCATAGGCATTATAATAACATGTGACTAAAGTGGGAAGCCTTCCAGAGGCTGAGCTTTGCGTAATTCTGTATGATCTCCAAACAAGAAAGTGACATCTGACATAATTACAGAAAGATTTAAATTCACTTGAAAGACAGTCTGTCATTTGTGGTTCCTGCATTTTGTCAATTGTACTATCACCTAGAAATGAGGAGTTTGAATATTTTGAAACACTCTGATTAGAAAATGTCAGAAAGAAACATTGAAACTTCAGGATAACAATTTCTGCTTCCATGTTTTTTTCATTTATTCTAAATATCTCAGAGGCAACCATTTGACTTAATTCGATTACTGCTGAATTAAAAAGCATAAAGACAAAATAAAAGGAAGCAGTCTTGGAATAAGTGAGTTGGTCACAATAAATCAGGCTTTTTTTTTTTCATTTTCTTGTTCTTGTTTTTCTTTTAAGTGCTCTTTGGAATATGTTCAAAATGATGTCTCCAGCTGTAATTTAATTTTTTTCAAGATTGTTGTGCTTATTTGGGGTCTTTTGTCATTCCAAAGAAATTTTATGATCATTTATTTGTTCTGTGTAAGATGCCGGTAGTATTTTATAGGGATTGCATTAAATGTGCAGTTTGCTATGTGTAGTATAAAGATTTCAACAATTTTTGTACTTTCAGACCAAGAGCATGGAATGTTTTCCCATTTCTTGGCGTCCTCTTCCATTTCCTTCATAAGTTTTCAGAGTACAAATCTTATACCTCTTTGGTTAGGTTGATTTCTAAGTATCTTACAAAGTATCATTGGTGCAATTGTCAATGGGATAGATTCATTGATTTCTTTTTCTGTCTGTGTGGGGGATTAGCTATGGGGGATGGGCATCGAGTAGGGCATTTCTTATGACGAGCACTGGGTATTGTCGTAAGTGAGGAATCACCGAATTCTAATCTTAAACCAACATTTCACTGTATGTTAACTAATGAGAATTTAAATGAAACTTTGGAAAAAAATTTAGGAAAAACATAAGCAGATGATTTCCTCTTGCTCCTTTTACACCTCCATTTTGCGGCTTCCGTCCTTACTCAAACTTTTTATCTTGGAGAAATTTGCTTACACAAACGAAAAATTTTGTTTTAGTGCTTCATAAACTTCAAAGTCAGAAATATACCAAAATAAGATGTTTGTGGATAAAATGTTTTTCAGGGAAAAATAAAACATTTCAACTACTTGATCAATTTAAAACACTATAACTCAATGTACAGATTTTATTTTATCTGAATTTATTCAATAATTAAATGAAAGTTTATTTAGGACCAATTAATTTTTACATAAATCTTGACATTCTATCCGCAGCATAATGCGTGAAGCATAGATTCTGCTTTTTAAAATTTTTAGAATGGAAAGCATTTACTGAGTTCTTAGAGCAGGGATATCAATGATATGTGATCTCCCATAGTGGGCAATCCACAATCCACAATACAGTAACCATGTCCTGTATCCTGTTTCTTAAACTTCTACTACAGGGGCCCAAATCTAACAGAAAACAAAGCAAGAACTTTACACTTGGATCACTGTGTGGCTTTGGAAAGGATTTACGTCCTTCTGAAGGACAGGACTCTTTATGCCTAGCAGCAGAAGCAGGTGTGGATATAGAGTTTCTGCCTGGTTGATATCTATGCCTTCTCTACTGGGAACAGTAGGTGGTGGGTGGCGTGGTTGTTTAAGACCTACTTCTTGAGCAGAGTCTTTGCTGCATTACAATGCCTAAGGCAAAGGAGCACACCCATGTACTGCTGGGTTAGTGATGTCCTGCGTACCTAGTGGTGGACACAGACCTGATTTATCTTCACTGGCTCTACACATTTGCCTGTGTTATTCAGGAATTTATGCTTTTCTAAAGTAAACCAGAATACTTAGTATACAGGTGTGGCTGAACACTCCCCACCTGACACCCCATCCAGCGTTGATGGAGCCTGAATCACATCCTCTGGAGAACTGGCCTTCACAGTTCTGCATCTAAGCTCTCACTGTACAATGGAATGACTAATCTTATCAAGAGAATGGGACTGGCCCAAATCATAGGAGGTGGGAAGAGTCCAGAGTGGAAGGCTGGGCTCTGCCATTTTACGCAATGGCTCAAACCCCTCCCATCATGTTTGCTTTCAAAATGAGAGACTCTAATATTCTAGGAGGAATCATGCCAGTACTTGCTGTCCATTTGGGGTCATAGTGTTATCCAAATCCTCACATGTGTACTGGCACACAAATTCTGAAAGAATAATTCAGGAATAAGTGGACACTGGGGAAGTGACAAGACTGAAAGAAGAAAACGGTTAGAGAGAGCTCTGCCATGGGGCAGCAAGCATCCATTTTCATAGCTGTATGAAAAACCCCAAAGATGGGCAAGCATTTCTTGAAATTTGTAGGTTTCTGCTGGGCCCAGGGCCATTCTTGGCCCAGCTTCCAGTGAAAAAGACTATGGTCCTGCAGCCCAACTCTGTGGGCACTAGGAATTATGATGAGGCAACTCCCTTTAGTTTAGACAATAGCTACAGAAAAAAATCTTCAGTGTTCTCCCGTATAGTGTTGTATTCCCAGTGGGTTTCTCCAGAGTTCCAAAGAATCGTAAAAAGTCAATTTATCTTGTTTCTCCATCAATGACTCACTGTGTTGTGAGATACTGGGGAAGTTCTTGATAGTAGCTGGAGACTTTTGGAGCCTAGAGCAGCTTGGGGATTTGCGGTGGTGAGGACTTGCGATAGGGAAAGACATGGCAGAGCACTGGACACTGAGTCTAGAGTGCAAATCCAGTACAAGTCCTTGTTGGGCCCCCGGGCTCTTCATTTGGAAACAGGGGGGTCATTTTCCTGGATGACAGGAGGATGCCTCTTGAGTCAAGAGTATACATTGGCGATGGACAGAGAAAGGGGAATGGCAGAAGCTGGAGATCCCTTGCACAGCCCTGGAGAGCCTGTAGGTCCTGAGTTTTACCCAGGGACCTTAAAGGGCCACTGCCTTCATGTCAGCCACACAAAGTGCTGATATTGTTTGGTGGTGTTCATGCCTGTGGCTCCAGTGCTAGCGCTGGGCACCAGGGAACAGGCAGGCTCCTAGGTCAGTGGTGCCCACTGAGATTTGCTGGAGGAATGGAACAAGGCAAAGGTGATGCAGAGGTCACTCTGGATTTCCCCTGCCTCAGATACAACATGAATCTCCAATTACCAGCAGTTATCCTCACAGAGAAAGCCAATCAAAATCTAGATGGAAGAATCCACAGTCCTTCTATTTCTTCATTCAGTAACTGCTCCAAGCACTCACCTTATGCTAGGGGATCTGCTGGGCCTAAGTGCAAGGCTTCCAATGACAGAGTGGTCCCTGCCAGGTCTTCACAGTCTGCTGGGGATATGATATGAACAAAGGTATTACAGACAAGACTTGTGAAAACAAAAGAGGGAACAAGAACTGTAATAATGAAAAGAACAAGGGTACTGTAAGCACAGGCTGTGGAGTCACTGGAGGCTTGAAGACTGAAGTGAACAAGCTTGGAGAATGTGCCTAGTCCTGAAGGATGCATATAGAGCTCAAAGGTATTAACAGGAACCCAGGCTGAGAAGCACTAAGTACTAATAAAGAGATACTTAATTGGGTGTTATCATTACTTATGCAGGACATAAACCAGGCCTAGGAGATAGAGACACTATAATTATTTTCTAGTGGTTTGATCTGTAAAGTGGAGGTAGCAAAGAGTACATTGGGGAAGGGACTCCAGTAGTGGTCTTTGCAATTTGATCTTTGTGCAGGAAGGCCCAAGTGAAGTTAATATGTCAATTGCATACATTTCACTGTGGCTAATCCTTAGCGTGAAGAAGAAAAAGCCTAGCTTCCAAAGATTAACAAGCCAAGGTCTTTCCCATTTCCCTTTATGTCAGAAATTGGAGGGCCAGACAAGCCTCCATCTTTCCAGAAAATATTCTCCTTACTAGACTGGTCAAAGGATATGGTCTTATCTGAATATTTTGTTTCACCATGTCTTCTAGGACCCCTGTCCATAATAGTCCAATTACCCCAGTGAAGATTATGCCCAGTCTCTCCATAACAGGTTCTCCAAGAAATATTCCAGGGGTGGTCTGAATAGTTGAGACTAGAGCAAGCTATAACATTAAGATGGTGAGATATGCTTGTTTTTTTGAGGTATATCAAAGATTGTGCCTGACACAAAGTTAACATTGTCTGGCCTTCTAGAGGTTTTGGTCTGTACTTGAAAACACCAGTTGATTTTTAGTTGGAGACAAGCAGATAAGTTGCTAATTTTAGTAACACACATAGGAGGTGCTGGAGGAAGCCACCGTTGAGGTCTTGGCATATAAATCCAATGCTCCAATTCCATTTGGAAGGGAGGGTTAAGATTGGCTCCTTCCGTGAACTCTGTGTCATTATTGCGAATAGAACTATCCCGAGCTACAGTGTTAGGATATCAAATAGAGGTGGGTTAAGAAGATGAGCCCAATATGAGTGTTGAGTTTGACCTGGACAAATGAGGGCAAGAAGAATCAGGGCTATACATATTGAATTTTTGCTCCTGACAGAAATCATGACCATCAGATGTGAATTACGGGTATCTGCAGTATCATTTTGTTGTAAGAGGATGCCGACCTGGTTAGACAGGCATTTAAGGCTTCCCATATTATATTATGGGCAAGGACTTGCATTTGTGGAGTAGCTTCAGGATGAGTCCATGAAGTGGTTCCTTTCATCGTGAAAAGGTGGGGCAATGGCCATTCCCTCAGAGTCATTCTCTGGAAGTCTTGCTTCTTGGAAGATATCCTGGGGGTCTCCACCATGCCATGGTAAGTCTTCACCGAGAGGGAATCCACAGATATCCAGAATCTGAAAGAACACAAGCATATCCTCGACCCCAGGTGAGGTTTAGTGGGTCCGGTCTGTGTGGGCCCCCCTTCAGGGATTTTGCATAGCACCTGAGGGTGAGAGGGTTTATCTTATTTTGAACAATGTCACTGAGCCGCAGTTAGCTATTGAGGATTAGGATTTGAAATGTTAAGAGTAATCCTAGCACAATCAAGAAGAAGCTGAAGTTCTGAAAAGGGCATGTTGTCTTGTCGTTTTACCCTTTTGTCAAAATTATATGTGGGGAATCTTACGAATCCCCTGGGCTTACACCAATGGGTTAACAAGGTATAAAGAAATACAAAGCCATAGAGTGCTCACACCTGAGTTTGGGTAAACTAGACTGGCACGCTAAGAATAAGGGGAGGCAAAGGCACCCCAACAGCAGGGAGGTGCAAGGGCTCCCCAGGATAGAGAGGGAACGCAAAGGTACCCCAAAATAGAAAGGGAGTGTAGTACTTTCAGAATAGAGAGGGAGGGGCAAAGTCTCAAAATAGGAACGGGTGCAAAGGCCCCCAATACATAGGTATATGTTGGAAAAAAGATTAAGCATGCAAGGCAAAAATGCCCTCCAATTTGGTACTATAGCAGAAAAACTGCTTTCACAGGAAGAAAGGGCCAAGTTAGGTAAACTGGTGAATTGGACTATGGACCACTGCACTGCAGGCAAAGAAGCCCAGAGCGGAAATGGTTAACAAAAGAAAAGGTGACTTTTTAACCCAGAGGTTATTTCCCCTATCTGTCTCATCCCCTAGGCTAGCTAAGATAACAGAGGTGCTGCTTCAATGTCTGCTGTCAACACCTTTGTTCCCGACTGCCTGGCACCCGGATTTTGTTTTGCAATAACCCAAACCCTTAACCCCAAATATCTTCAAGACCCCTTAACTCACGTCCACAAGTTAATGTTCAGATTCATTGTGCACACCCATCGCCATGTTTGTAAGCTTTCGATCCTAATAAAAATGGGGCAGAGACCCTTATTTGGTGCTCTTGTCTTTTCCCAGACATTAACCATCTCTCTCTTTAATCCTGCTCTTGTTCTTTTGTTGGCCAAAAGAAAACTTTAGATTTAGAGTCTATAACAATTATATTTATTTATATATAATAAATAAATTCTTTATTATAAAAAATAAAGCCAATAAATGAATATACAAATATGTTTATTCGTAAACAAAATATACGCTTATTTAGGTATTCATTTATTGACTTTACTTATTTATTACGTTTAACAAAAATGTATTTCATTTTTTATATCTTTTTTACATATCTCTTACTTTTTAATATGCAAAGCTACTTATTTCCATTAAGCTTAATTATATTTAGCAGAATTTAACTCTTAGAAACCTAGTCTCCAGTGAAAACTAAGTAGTAACCAATTGTGGCTTGTCTGTTATATCAGAATATTTATTAGGTGGTAGACTTATGAATCCATTAAGCATAGAGCAAATTTTTTAATGGATTGAAACAGTTTTAGTGTTTCTTTGGGTGATTTTTGGCATAAGTAGTCAGAAGCATCAACACATGTTTAGTAAGCAATGCTTCAGCATTCCATTTGATTTGTAAGTGGCCGAAATATCCAATAAACTTAATTCATCATTTAAGCAAAATGTTCTTTTATTTTACCAGACCCTTAAAGCTATTTTAACAATTACCTATGAAAACTATGAGATAAAGTTAACCATTACTTTAATTCATCCTCTGCCAATTAATTGGAACAGAGATGACATGAGCTTATTTGAACCTTAGTAAACCTTAATAGAATAAAGTTTTAAAGTTTAAAAGACATGCCTATCTAAATAATATTTTATCTGTGTCCCCTCAAAAGTTTGCCATTGTCAATTTCTTCCCATGGAACCAGTGAGGAAATCTGAAATATAAGTATTTTTTGTTTTTTGACAACGTGGGGAGGAGGAGCTAACAGTACTGGAGGCATTGATTGAAGAGCCAGATCGGCCACACACCAGGTGGTGAAGAAACAGGAGGAGGAGGAAGGGAAGGCAGAAAAGGTGAAGCGGGGTCAAGAGTTCTGAAGTCAGACAGAGGCATAGAGGGCAGAGAAAAGAGTTCACATGGTCCTAAAGCCTGTCAACTCAGATAGATGAGCAGATACCGCTTTTTTGTTTTGTTTTGTATTATTTTGTTTGGTTTGGTTTGGTTTTCCACTAGTGGAATTTGGCGGTCCATGTCAAGCCAGAGAAGACAGGGAATTTCCCCAAAACAGGGTTTTGGCAGCTGCTTGGGAATATTCCTTAAAATCTCCATCACAATGTAGACTAGCCAGACATAATTGGCTCTAATAATCATAGTTCTTAATCCAGGAAATGAATGAGGGAGAAGCCCCACATAGAGTAACCGGAGCATATAGGGAGAAACAGTGAGAAGGAGTTAGAGTCCCCTATATTAGGAATGCCTTCTGTAAAATACACCACACTATCTCAGTGCATTGTTTTACTGACAATGATTGGAAGTTGGGCTTGCTGTGTTGGTTGGGAATACTGCCCTGTAGTGGACAGTTGCTCAAAAGACACCAGAATAGCATCGTCAAAGTTCTGCATAGCACCAGGGACACAAGCAGCATGAAACTCTTGGGCACAGACAGCATACTGGGTTGGGGTCAAAATGATGTTTATAACAGAGCCCTAGTCCCAGGTACACATGGAATAAGTACCACAAATATTACTTTTAATGTCCATTGTAAAAGTCCTGTGATGGATATACAGTTGAAATGATTTTTGCAATTATTTTACTATTGGAAAGAGCAGGCCTTCATGGATGTATTATGTATTCTGACTGGCAATTGGAAACAGCTGGAATTTACCTGCCTTATGGGTTTTCTTAATGTACTTTTGCATTGCACTGACTTTATCAGAACCTGTCAGTGATGCTTTTAGAGGCTCCATATCTTCCCATCCTTTTGAGAGATGGAGAGTATTTTCTGGCTGTAAAGGTACCAAAGGCACAGGCTGACTAAAAAGTCTCAGGTTTTTCCTCTATTTTGGGTAATTTGACTTCTTTATATACATTGAACTCAAGGGGAGAAGGGCAGTATGAACAATGGACCAAGTGACGTCCCCCCTCAGGGGGAAGGTTAGCCCCCTCAGAATATCCAGCTTTAAATGTTTTCCCTACTTGTTCTCAAATCAGGACTACAAGTTCCTTGTTTTGGGAACCAAGGGCAGTGTTTCTGGGTAATCATTAATAATCTAAGGAGTGCTTTCTGATTGAGGCAACCATTGGCCACCTTTTACAATGACTGTAAAATATGAATATATTGTTCCTCTTTTGGGGATAGGGAGTCTCCCATAATGGATCTCTTAAGAGTTCCACAGTAGAGAATCCTAAGAAAGTTTTGTTTTATCCCTTACATTCTCCCTTTGCTTGTTTGTTTCTTCAGTTCCACATATGAGTGAAATAATTGGATGGTATTTATCTTTTTCTGACTGACTTATTTCACTTAGCATCCATACTATCTAGTTCCAACCATGTTCTTGCAAAAGGAAAGGTTTCATTTATTCTTTTGGCTGATACACACATACACACCTATACATATATACACATATATATCCATATATATTCATATATGTATATATCCTTATATATGAATATATTTCCATATATCCAAAAATATATATCTATATATTTATATATCCATATATACCCATATATCTGTTCATATATTTGCTCATATATTTACATATTCATATCTATCCATATGTGTACATATACATCCATATATGTATCCATATATCTATCTACTTATATATGATATATATCTATATATACATATCCATATATATCTATATACATATGGATATATCTATATCCATATGTGTATATATCCATATACATATATCCATATATATGTATTCATATATATTCATCTATATGTATGTATTCATCTACATATGTATATATCAATCTAAATATTTATATCCACATATATATCCATAAATATCAATATATCATTATCCATATGTATATATACATCTATAGGACACGGATGAAAAGAGTATGATGTTAAGTGAAACAGGTCAATCAGAAGAAGAAAATACCATCCAATAATTTTACTCATATGTGGAATTGAAGTCACGGGCAAATGGAAAAAATAATAGAGAGGGAAAAGACAATGAAGAAACAGACTTTTGGAAGAGCCAAGATGGCAGAATAGCATGAAAGTTTTTTGTGTGTCTCGCGTCCATGAAATACAGCCAGACCAACACTAAACCATCCTGCACACCTAGAAAATTGATCTGAGGATTAACACAACAATCTGCACAACCTGAACCACAGAATTCAGCAGGTACTCAGGGTGGAGAAGTGAACTAGGGGAGAGAGAAGTCGCAGAGGGCAGAGAGCTGCTTTTGTGTGTGGAGAGAGGATGGAGACGGGGATGGGGGAAGAATACGGGAAAATTATCCCACACCCCCAAAAATGCAGCTGGAGAGAAAGTGGAAAAACTAGAAAGAGCAACAGGGAATAACTAAAAAGCGAGAAAGGAGAAAGGGGAAGCTTTAAATTCCATTGACTATAAACAGAGGAATGCAGAGTCTGAAACTCTGCATCTCGATGCCTGGTAGTGCTCAGGTGGGAAGGGTAAATCCCCAGGGGCACAGTGGAGTCCGGGGTTCTTCAAAGAGAGGAGGCTCCACTGCTGGGAAGACACCTGGTACAGGCTGTGTGGGTCCCCCAAAGGCAAGGCCCGAGTGACCCGGGAGAACAACCACGTTTGCTGGTGCTGGAACAAGGTGACTGGGAATGAAGCCTGGTGTCAGATGTGTGTTGTGACTTTCCATAATCCCTGAAAAGCTGCTGCTACATGATCTCATGAACTTTTTCTGGGACGAGTTGGCACCCAGCTGCAGTCTCTGGGCATCAGCGGCAGAACGGTCCCAGAAACATTCCTGTGTATGGTCAACACCCAGCCATTGCTCAGTGAGACCTTCCTGCAGAGAGGCAGAACAGATCAAAGCCACAGTCCCTCAGAAGTAAGGGGTCGGGAAAAATAGCCATGTCTGAGATAAAACTCAGAGGGAGGTGCAGCTGGGCTAGGTAATGGCCTGTGTAAAGTGGGAAGTGGATGGAAGCTGAAGACAAAGTATGGGTGTGCAATTGCTGATCAGGGAGAAGAGAGTTACAATACTAGAGAATGGGTAGGCGGGTGAAACAATTTCACCGTGCATGCACATACACACCTACAAGCGCCACAACAATCCACCCCAGGAAGCTAAGCAGTGCCACCTGGTGAAGAACGGAGCTGTTATACTGAGCCCCACCCAACTAGGCCAACCTAGCTCTTCAGGAATACAGGTCTCAACACCTGCTTAGTTAATGGACTATAAACCACTTCATAGTTTGACTTCTAGGGGAAAACGAAGTAATTTCAGTCATATTTCATTCTGTTCAGTCCAATTCAACTTTTTTCCTTTTTTCTCTTTTTTGTTTCTTTTCATTTTCTTGAATGTAGGAAGAGAAAAAATTCATTTTTATTTTCAATTTTTATTAAAAATATTTTTCTTTATTTCTACTAGATTTTTTACTTTTCTCTAAAGTTTTTCAAATTCTGTTTTACTTCCATCATTTCATTTTAGTCTACTTCAGTGTATTCATTTTTTCAAATTTTCAAATGATTTCCTTTTTTCTCCTTTCCCCTTTTTCTTTAATCTATTAAGCCCCTTTCAACACCCAGACAAAAACACACCTAGAATCTGGCATCATTTATTCCATTTTAGTGTGTGTGTGTGTTTTAATGTTTAACTTTTAATATTTTTTATTTTAATTTTTTTAACTTTAATTTTTTTAACTCAATAATTCTTTTTCTCCCTTCAAAATGGCGAAATGAAGGACTTGACCCCAAAAGAAAGAGCATGAAGAAACAAAAGCCAAGGACTTAATCAACACAGATACAAACAAGATGTCTGAATCAGAATTTAGAATCATGATAATATGATTGATAATGAGCTGGAATTGAAAATAGATTTGAATCCCTTTCTACAGAGATAAAAGAAGTAAACGCTAGTCAGGATGAAATAAAAAATGTTATAATTGTGTTGCAATTTCGAATGAATGCCATGGCAGCAAGGATGGATGAAGCAGAACAGAGAATCAGCAATATAGAGGACAAACTTATAGAGAATAGAACACAAAAAAGGGAAACTAAGGCAAGAGAGCATGATTGAAGAATTAGAGAAATCAGTGACTCATTAAAAAGGAACAATATCAGAATCATAGGGATCCCAGAAGAGGAAGAGAGAGAAATAGGGGTAGAAGGGTTATGTGAGCAAATCATAGTGGAACACTTTCCTAACCTGGGGAAAGACACGGGCATCAAAATCCAGGAAGCATACAGGACTCCGATCAGATTCAACAACAAGGCATATCATAGTCAAATTCACAAAATACTCAGGCAAGGAAGGAATCATGAAAGCAGTAAGGGAAAAAAAAAGTCTTTAACCTACAAAGGAAGACAGATCAGGTTTGCAGCAGACCTATCCACAGAAACTTGGCAGGCCAGAAAGGAATGGCAGGATATATTCAGCGTGCTGAATCAGAAAACCATGCAGCCAAGAATTCTTTATCCAGCAAGGCTATCATTTGAAAGAGAAAGAGAGATTAAGTTTCCCAGACAAACAAAAACTAAAGGAGTTTGTGACCACTAATACAGCCCTGCAAGAAATTTTAAGTGGGACTCTCTGAGGGGAGAAAAGATGAATGTATATATACCAAAAACAATGAAAGATTAGAAAGGACCAGAGAACATCACCAGAAACTCCAACTCTACAAGCATCAAAATGGCAATAAATTCCTTTCAGTGCTCACTCTAAATGTCAGTGGACTCAATGCTCCAATCAAAAGGCATAGGGTAACACAATGGATAAGAAAACAAGACCCATCTATATGCTGTTTACAAGAGACCCACTTTATACCTAAAGACGTGTACAGATTGAAAATAAGGGGATGGAGAACAACGTATCATGCTAATAGTTGACAAAAGAAAGCCGGAGTAGCCATACTCATATCAGAAAATCTAGACTTTAAAACAAAACTGTATCAAGACATGAAGGGCATATCATAATTAACGGGACTATCCACCAAGAAGACCTAAAAATTGTAAACATTTGTGCACCAAATGTGGGCGCACCCACATATATAAATCATTTAATCACAAACATAAATTCATGGATAGTAATAACATAAGAGTAGGAGATTTCAATACCCCAATGAACAGATCATCTATTCAAAAATCAACACCCCACTCAATGGACAGATCATCTATTCAAAAATCAACAAGGAAACAATGGCTTTGAATGATACACAAGACCAGATGGGCTTAACAGATATATTAAGAACATTTCAATCTAAAGCAGCAGAATACACATTCTCCTGTGCACATAGAAAGTTCTCCACAGTAGATCACATACTGGGACACAATCAGCCCTAAGTACAAAAAGATTGAGATCATACTGTGCATATTTTCAGACCACAACACTATGAAACTTGAAATCAACCACAAGAAAAAATTTGGAAAGGTAACAAATACTTGGAGATGGAAGAACATCCTACTAAGGAATGAATGAGCTAACCAAGCAAAGAGGAAATTAAGAAGTATATGGAAGTCAATGAAAATGATAACATAACAGCCCAAAACCTCTGGGACACAGCAAATGCGGTCCTAAGAGAAAAGTTTATAGCAATCCAGGCCTTCCTAAAGAAGGAAGAAAGATCTCAGATACACAACCAAAACTTACGCCTTAAGGAGCGGGAAAAAGAACAGCAAATACAACTCAAAACCAGGAGAAGACAGGAAATAATAAAGATTAGAGCAGAAATTAATCCTATCAAAACTAAAAAAAAAAAAAAAAAACAGAACAGATCAATGAAACCAGATGCTGATTCTTTGAAAGAATTAACAAAATTGATTAACCACTAGCCAGTTTGATCAAGAAGAAAAAGGAAAGGACCCGAATAAATAAAATCAAGAATGAAAGAGGAGAGATCGCAACCAACACTGCAGAAGTACAAACAATAAGAGAATACTATTAGAAAATATATGCCAATAAAATGCGTAATCTGGAAGAAATGGACAAATTCCTAGAAACATATTCACTACCAAAACTGAAACAGGAAGAAATAAAAAATTTGAAAAGGCCCATAACCAGTAAAGAAATCGAATTATTAATCAAAAATCTCCCAAAAAATGAGTCCAGGGCCCGACGGTTTTCCAGGGAATTCTACCAAACATTTAAGGAAGAGTTAACACCTACTCTCTTGAAGCACTTCCAAAAAAATCGAAAGGGAAGGAAAACTTCCAAACTCTTTCTAAGAAGCCAGCATTACTTTGATTCCAAAAACAGAAACCCCACTGAAAAGAACTATAGACCAATTTCCCTGATGAACATAGATGCAAAAATCCTCAACAAAATATTAACCAACTGGATCCAACAATACATGAAAAAAAAATTATTCATCACGACCAAGTGGGATTTATAGCTGGGATGCAGCGCTGGGTCAATAACTGCAAAAAAAATGTGACTCAAAACATCAATAAAAAGAAAGGACAAGGATGAAATGATCCTCTCAATAGATGCAGAGAAAGCACTTGACAAAATACAGCATCCTTTCTTGATAAAAACCCTCAAGAAAGTAGGGATAGAAGGATCATACCTCAAGATCATAAAAGCCACATAAGAAAGACCCAACACTATCATCCTCAGTGGGGAAAAACTGAGAGCTTTTCCCCTAGGATCAGGAACAAGACTTAGATGTCCACTCTCACCACTGTTATTCAACACAGTATTGGAAGTCTTAGCCACAGCATTCAGACAGCACAAAGAAATAAAAGGCATCCAATTCAGCCAGGAGGAGGTCAAACTTTCACTCTGCAAATGACATGGTACTCCATATGGAAAACCCAAAAGATTCCACCAAAAAACTGCCAGAAGTGATTCATGAATTCAACAAAGTTTCAGGATACAAAATAAATGCACATAAATTGGTTGCATTCTTATTCACCAACAATGAAACAACAGAAAGAGAAATCAAGGAATCGATCCCATTTAAAATTGCACCAAAAAACATAAAATACCTAGGAATAAGTCTAACCAAAGAGGTAAAAATCTATACATTAAAAACTATAAAAAGCTTAAGAAAGAAACTGAAGCCACAAAATTTTAGGAAAAGATTCTATGCTCCTGTATAGGAAGAGTAAATATTGTTAAATCTCAATACTATCCAAAACAATCTACATATTCAATGCAATCCCTATCGAAATAACACCAGCGTTCCTCACAGAGCCAGAACAAATAATCCTAAAATTTTTATGGAACCAGAAAAGACCCCGAATAGCCAAAGCAATCTTGAAAAAGAAAACCAAAGCAGGAGGCATCACAATCCCCGCACTTCAAGCTATACTGCAAAGCTGTAATCATCAAGACAGTATGGAACTGGCACAAGAACAGACAGATCAATGGAACAGGATAGAGAACTCAGAAATGGACGCACAAATGTATGGTAAACTGATCTTTGACAAAGCAGGAAAGAATATCCAATGGAATAAAGATAATCTCTTCAGCAAGCGCTGCTGGGAAAACTGGATAGCAACATGCAGATGAACCTATACCACTTACTTACACCATACACACACAAAACACCTCAAAATGGGTGAAAGACCTCAATGTAAGACAGTAAGCCATCAAATTCCTCAAGGAGACAGCAAAAAGCTCTTTGATCTTGGCTTCAGCAACTTCTTAGTCAACACCTCTCTGGAGGTAAGGGATACAAAACCAAAAATGAACTACTGGGACTTCATCAAAATAAAAAGTTTCTGCACAGGAAGGAATAATCACTAAAATTAAAAGGCCAGGGACAGAATAGGAGCAAACGATATTTGCAAACGACGTATCAGATAAAGGGTTAGTATCCAAAATCTGTACAGAACTTATCAAACTCAACACCCAAAAAACAATCCAGTGAAGAAATGGGCAAAAGACACGAATAGACACTTCTCCAAAAAAGACTTCCAGATGGCCAACCGACACATGAAAAATGCTCAACATCATCAGGGAAATGCAAATCAAAACCATAACGCAATACCACCTTACACCTGTCAGAATGGCTAAGATTAACAACTCAGACAGATGTAGATGTTGGCGAAGATGTGGAGAAAGAGGATCTCTTTTGCATTGTTGGTAGGAATGCAAGCTGGTGCAGCCACTCTGCAAAACAGTATGGAGGTTCCTCAGAAAAATAAAAATAGAACCGCCCTACGACCCAGCAATTACACTATGAGGTATTTATCCAAGGAATAGAGGTATGCTGTTTCGAAGGGATACAGGCACCCCAAGGTTTATAGCAGCACTATCATCAGTAGCCAAAGTATGGAAAGCGCCCAAATATCCATCGATGGATGAATAGATAAAGAAGATGTGGTATATATAATGGAGTATTGCTTGGCAATCAAAAAGAATGAAATTTTGCCATTTGCAACTACATGGATGGAACTAGAGGTATCATGCTAAGTGAAATTAGTCACAGAAGGACAAATATCATATGACTTCACTCATATGAGGACTTTAAGACACAGAACAATGAATACAAGGGAAGGGAAGCAAAAATAATATGAAAATAGGGAGGGGGACAAAAAAGAGACTTTTAAATATGGAGAACAGAGGGTTAGTGGAGGGTTGTAGGAGAGGGGATGAGCTAAATGGGTAAGCGACATTAAGGAAGCTACTCCCGATATCATTTTCGCACTATATGCTAATTAATTTGGATGTAAATTTTAAAAAGAAAAAAGAAAAATAAACAGACTCTTAAGATTAGAGACAATTGGATAGTACCAAAGGGGTAGTGTACGGCGGGGGGGAGGCTTGGTGATGTCGATGATGGGATTTAAGAAGTTTATTAGTCATAATGAGCACAGGGTGTTATATCTCTTTCTACTCTCCTCCCTCATTTGCTGTTTATGTCTCTTCTCTACTGATGGAAATGGGGTATCAAGCACTTAAGTTAGTGGCTACCAAATGAGACCAATGTCTCATTTGTACCAAATGAGATACAAGTTTCCCGGTCAAAAGTTTGAAATAGCTTCTAAATTCAAACTGAATTCTGACATTGCCCATATGAGAGTGAGCTTGGGAGGAAAATATCACCCTGTTGAGTCTCCTCTGAGACAACAGCCCCAGCTTCATAGAGACCTTGAGGCAGTGTCACACAGCTATACTGTGCCTGTATTGCTCTCCCACAAAACTTGTGACCTAGTAAATATTTGTAGTTTTAAGAGTCAAGGTATTTGAATAATGAATGCTGTCAGAGAGAAATGAATAAGTAACAGTCTACTAGGTCCCAGCATCTGGTCTATGCTATGGGTCCTCCCTGTCTCTCCTCTCCCAGGAACCCACAGCCCCATGTTCCATCTTTGTAATATTTCTAATGGGCAAACTCAATTCTGTTTCCTAGTCTCTGAATCAAAAGTATCTTCTCCCCTGGTCATGCTGGCCCCAGCAAATGTCACCTGAGTGAGGCCTCTCATACACTTCAGAGACTCCCCATCCTGTCCTCACAGCACACTCATTCTTTTCACTGTTACAGTTCTTGCCTTTTCTTCACATGTCTTGTCTTTCATAACATTTTCCATCTCCCCTCCAGACTAAGACGTCCCAAGCTGGGACCACTTTGTCATTGTAAAACTTACACCTATGCCCACGAGATCCCCTAGCACAATGTGAGTGCTTGGAGCAGTTACTGAATGAAGAAATAGAAGGATTTTGGAGCCCTTTGTCTAGATTTTGATTGTCTTACTCTGTGGAGTTAACTTCTAGTAATGGGAGATTCCTGTTGTATCTGAGGTAGAGGAAATCCAGAATGACCTCTGAATGACCTTTCCCTTGTTCCATTCCTCCAGCAAATCTCAGTGGGCACCACAGATACAGGAGGTTGCCTGTTCCCTGGTGTCCACTGCTAGCATTGGAGCCACAGGCATGAAGACCCACAAACAAAATTAGTACCTTTGTGTGGCTGACATGAAGGTAGCGGCCCTTTAAGGTCCCAGGGTAAACCTCTGGAATACAGGCTCCATGGTTGTGCAAGGGATATCAGGCCTCTGCCATGCCACAATGTCCATCCCTCGTGTATACTCTCGACTCATGAGGCATCCTCATGTCAACCAGGACAATGAGCCCCCTTTTTCCAAATGAAGACCCTGGGGTCTGTACTGGACTGGTATTGTACTGCAATTCAAATCTCAGTGTACAGTACTCTGACATGTCCTTCCCTATCCCAAGTCCTCACCAACCCGTCTCCAAGCCTCCCTTGACTCTCAAAGACTTCCAGCAAGTATAAAGCATTTCTCTAGTAAATCAGGACACAGTGAGTCATTGATAGAGATCCAAGGCCTTTGACCCTTTATGATTATAAGAAACGCTGGAGAAACAAAACATCCTACAGGAGAACACTGAAGCCTTTTCTTCTGTACTTTCTCAACTAAGGGGAGTTAGCTCATCATAATTCCAGGTGCCCACAGAGTTGGACTGCAGTACCCTAGTCCTTTCCTCTTGAAGCTGGGCCAAGAATGGCCCTGAGTAGAGCAAAACCTATGAAAATTAGGAAATCCTTGCCCATCTTTGGTTCTTTGAGCATGCACCTACGAAAATGGATGCTGTTGCCCCATGGCAGAGCACTCTCTAACTTCTTTCTTCTGGTTCTCTTGTCACGTCCCCAGCGAACACACCATCAGTATGTGTGTGTGCCAGAGCACATGTGTGGATTGGGGTAGTAAAATGACTCCAAATGGAGTGCAAGTGAGCATGATTCCTTCCAGAATAGTAGAGTCTCTCATTTCTAAAGCACTCATGATTGGAAGACTTTTAGCCATGGCTTAAAAAGGCAGAGCCCATTCTTCTCCTCTGGACTCTTTCTACCTTATATGATCTGGACCAGTCCTAGTCTCTTGATCATTTCAGTCACCCCACTGTACCATGAGAGCTTGGGTATCTAACCAAAAAAGCCAGTTCTCCAGAGGATGTGATGTCAGGCTCCATTAACAATGATAGGGTGTCAGGTCAGGAGTGTTCAGCCACACCTGTATAGTAAGTATACTGGTTTACTTTAGACAGGCTTAAAACCCTGCATAAAACAGGCCAGTGTTTGGAGCCAATGAGGAAAAATCAGACCTTTGTCCACCATCAGGTATGCAGACATCATTCTCTCAGTTCATGAGTGTGCTCCCTGCCTTATGAGGCATGGTAATGCAGGGGGCCTCTGCTCAAGAAATAGGTTTTCAGCAACCACCACCCCCCCGCTACCACCTACTATTCCCAGTACAGAAGGCATGGATATCAACGGGGCAGGAGCACTATATCTCAGAATCAGTCTACTTCCACACCTGCCTCTGCTGCTAGGCATACAGAGATCTGTCCTTCAGAAACACATAGATCCTTTCCAAAGACACACAGTGTTCCAATGGTAAAGTTCTGCTTTGGTTAAGGGTAAGATTTGGGCACCTGTAGTAGATGTCAAAGTAACAGTGGCAAAAACAATATACATGTGTTTTTTCTTCATTTAAATGAACCCCAGATGTGGTGAGTCTAGAACTGATTATAGATTGCTCACCATGGGAGATCACATATTATTGATCTCCCTCCTCTAACATTTCAGTATAGTATTTTCTTTCTTTAAATTAAAAAAAGCAGACTCTATGATTAATGTATTATGGTATGGCTAGAACATCAAGTAATTTACATAAAGATTATTTGGACCTGAAAAAGTTTCATTAATTATAAAATAAGTTCAAATAAACTAGAACTGGAACACTGAGCCCTACTCAAACTGATCAAGTAATCGAAATGTTTTATTTTCCCTGAGAAACACTTTATCCCCAAGAATCCAATGTTTGTATATTTATGATTTCAATGTTTCTTAAGCACAGCACCAAAACAAAATTGCTTGTGTGTGTGAGCTAAGTTCTCCAAAATAAAATTTCTGAGTCAAGATAGGGTCAAAATGGAGGTGTAAAAATAGCAAGACCAAATTGCCCATTATTTTCCTAGTTTTTTCCCCCAAATATTTAATTTTCATTAGTTAACATACAGTGCAATACTGGTTTCCGGATTTGAATTCAGTGATTCCTCACCAACACCTAAGGTTCATCATAATAAGTGCCCTCCTCAATACTTGTCACACATCTAGCCCATCCCCCACCCACCCAGAAAAAGAAATCAGTGAAGTGAAATGATCTCATTGACAATTGCACCAAAGACGCTTTGTAAGATACTTAGAAATCAACCTAACCAAAGTGTATCAGATGTGTATTCTGAAAACTTAGGAAGGAAATGGAGGGGGAAAGAAAGAAAGAAAGAAAACTTAGGAAAGAAATGGGAAAACATTGCATGCTCTTGCTTTGGAAGTACAGACATGGTTAAATTGTCTATACTATCCCAAGAAATTACACATTTAAGGCAATCCCTATCATAATACCACCAGCATCTTTCACACAGGTAGAACAATCCTAAAATTTCTATGGAATCACAAAAGACCCTGAAGCGCCAAAGTAATCCTGAAAAAGAAATGTAGATGTATCATTGTTGCACCTATTCCAAAGAACACTTAAGAAAAGAAAAAGAAAAGAACTTTCTAATGATTTATTGTGACCATCTCACTTATTCCAAGAATAAGCTTTCAAGCTTTTTATTTTGTCTTGATGCTTATACTTCAGCAGTAATATCATAAAATCAGATGATTGACACGAATATGTAGAAGAAATGAAGAAAAATGAGAGCAGAATGTGTTATCATGAAGTTTCAATGTTTCTTTATGACATGTCCTAGTCAGAAATGTTTCAAAATATTCGAACTCCTTATTGCTACAAGAACGTTAGAATTTGATAAAGTCCAGAAGCCACAATGACAGACTGCCTTTCAAGTGGCTTTATCTATTTCTATATTTGTGTCAGGTATCAGTTCCCTGTTTGTAGATCACACAGAATTACTCAAAGCTCAACCTCTGGAAAGCTTCCCACTTTAGTCAAATATGTTATAATCTGTTTATGTAGTCAAAGACATAAAAACAGAGTGAAGTGTCCCTTTGTGTTTAATGCAATCGAAAGACAGGTATCATGCTGAAAAGAAACTAGGTTATATGTTGAATGGAGTAGAGAATATAAAAGCCAAATTCACTTCAATACAGGTGGTGTTGGAAAGAGCCCGCCTCACTTCAGGAGCAAGAAGAGACTGATATCAGGGGTCAGAGTCAAGAACAATTGTTCCATCCTCGGACGGTGACAAGAAACGCTGGGCAAGCTCCCACTCTGGTGGTGTGCTACCACACAGCAATTCGTTTTTGATGTTGGGGAAGAAAGGTGGTTCTGTTACTGAGAACTCAGTGCATGGCAGGATTGTGTTGGCCCAGATGGTTACTCCCTGCTCTCTACCAACCTCCTGGAATGCCTGAACATCCTTCATTCTGAGATACGGTTTGTGCATGCAATGCACGTACATTGAAGATGTAAGGATAGAGAAAATAAAGTCAATAACTAAAAGACCAGAGCTCATTTCCACAGACTTGGGTGGAGCCAGGAGCCAGACAAGAACCATCAAATCACCATTGTTCTATCCCTGAAGGAAAGGAATGGAAAATCGTGACAACTCTTTTGCACACAGGGCTCCAAAATGTAACTAACGGATGGTCTCCTTAGATCTGGCCCATTCCTGTTGGTGATGACACCAATGTTGCCTAGATAAAAGTGCTTAGTGACTTCATGTGAAGCTTTATACCATTTTCATGTGAAATGAGTATATTTGGCCCTCGGTGCATTCCTTCAGATTCCCTTGCTCTTTCATTAATAAGGCTTTCATTAGGGGAATCACAGACAAAAATCTGGAAACATTTTCTGAATTTCATCATGTAGTTGTGACTAGTTCTCAGTCATGTGGGATAGCCTGGGCAATAGGAACCCATGGAACTCTTCTGCAAGATCTACCTTCGCAAAAAGAGGCAAAGAGCACTTAAAACTGTTCAGAAGAAGAGGTTTGCATGTGCACAAGGGTAGATGATGTCGGGAAGGATCTGATCTCCTTTCTGGAGCAAAGGCCTATGGTCAAATTCAGGAGCTACAAGGCTCTCACTCAGAGAGCACCCAGTAATTCCTGGTAAGCCTGCACTCACACCGTGTGCCATCATATAATTAATTTCTGGTAAAAGTAAAGGTTGACCCCCTTCCAGTAAAAACTCTGTGTTTGGCAGGATTCTGTTGGCATGGGACAATTGCCCTGCTCTCTGTCCACAACTTTCAGGAAAGCCTGAGCTCCCTACCTCCTGAGACACTCAGGGTTCATGCATGTAAAGTCCTTTCACCAAGTAGGTTAGGGCACAGAAATACTCATGGACTAAAATATTCGACTTGCAGGAGAAAGATCCTACCTTGTGAGTAACAGCTATGTCAGTCCACAGATAAGAAGGGCTTGAAACCTGGTGAGAGCTTGACACATTCCTGACTTTACTGAAGTTGGGGTGCATGATTTTGCCCACAGAAGTCTCTGGTATAGCTGGTGGATGTTCCACTTCTCTTCAGGCCACAGTCTTTATTACTCTTTAGACTGCAAACTTGCCTAGATAATTGTGCTAGTAACATTATAGCTTCATTCTGTTCTCTTTGGAGATGAAAACCTTAGCACTCAGTGTATCCTTTTCAATTGTCTTACACTTATCTTGCTTACACTGCTGCTACACTGTCTCGTGAAATTTTTCTGGGGCAGGCTGGCACCTGGCTGCAGTCTTCAGGCATGGGCAAAAAGGTCCAGAGGGCATTCCTGAGTGCAGCTGATATTTGGCCACTGCTGGCTGAGACCCTCCCACAGAGCAGCAGAATGGGTCAAAGCTACAGTCCTTTAGATGTAAGGGGCCAGGGAAAACATCTGCATCTGAGACAAAACTTAGGAAACAGGTACTGCCTGGGGTCTGGTCAAAGAGAGTGAAAAAGCGGGCAGTGGACAATAGCTAAAGAGAGAGAACAGGTGAGCAATGCTGATCCAGGAGATCAGACTGGGTAGGAGGGTGTCACCATTTTCACTGCTCTTTTGCATGCACATATGCACTTACAAGCTGAGCCTTGCAACAATCCACCCCAGTAAGCTAGCAGTGCCAACTAGTGGAGAGCGGAGCTGTTACACTGAGCCCCACACAACGGGGCCAACTTGGCACTTCAAGAATACAAGCCTCACCACCAGCTTAATTTATGGACAATAAAGAGCTACATAGACTGACATCTAGGGGAAAATGAAGCAATTTCAGTCTTATTCAACTGCTGGCAGGTTCCTATATTCAATTTTTTTCATTTTTTCTTTTTCCTTTTTCTCTTTTACAATTTTTTTTCTTGAATACAGAAAGAGAAAAAATTATTTTTATTTTCAATTTTTATTAAAAATAACTTTCTTTAATATTTTTTACTCTAATTTTTAGTTTTGTGTACATTTTTTCAAATTCTACTTTACTTCCATTATTTTATTTTAGTTTATTTCAATTTTCAAATTTCAAATTTCCTTTTCAAATTTTCATTTTCCTGTTTTTTTCTTTTTCTTTTTTCTTTTTCGTTTTTCTTTTCCTTGAATGCAGAAAGAGAAGAATTCATTTTTACTTTCAATTTCTTTTTAAAATATTTTTATTTGGGGCACCTGTGTGGCTCAGTCGGTTAAGTGTCTGACTTCAGCTCAGGTCACAATCTCGTGGTCCATGAGTTTGAACCCCGCGTAGGGCTCCAGGTTGATGGCTCAGAGCCTGGAGCCTCCTTCCGATTCTATGTCTCCCTTTCTCTCTGCCCCTTCTCCGTTCATGCTCTGTCTCTCTCTCCCCAAAATAAATAAACGTTAAAAAATTTTTTTTAATAAAAAATAAAAAAAATATTTTTATTTAATTTTATTATATATTTTTTACTTTTATGTAAATTTTTTCAAATTCTATCTTACTTCCATCATTTTTTGTAGTCTACTAAAATATATTCACTTTTTCAAATTTGCAAATGATTTTTTCTTTTTTATCTTTTTTCTCTTTTTCATTTCTTTTCTTTTTTCTTAAATAGAGAAAATGAAAAATTCATATTTTAATTTTTATTAAAATTTTTTTAAATTTTTTCTACTATATTCTTTATTTTGTGTATATTTTTTCAAATTCTATTTTACCCCATAATCTCATTTTAGTCTACTTCAGTGTATTCATTTTTTCAAATTCTCAAATGATTTCCTTTTTATCTCCCCTCCCTTGTTTTTTCTCTCTAACCTGTGAAACCATTTTCAAAACCCATACCAAAATACACCTAGGACCTAGCAAAATCTATTCGATTTGTGTGTGTGTGTTTTTAATTTTTAATTTTAATTTTAATTTTTTTAACTTTATTTTTTTTAATTTCAATTTTTTTTTTATTTAAAAAAAATTTTTTTTTCAACGTTTATTTATTTTTGGGACAGAGAGAGACAGAGCATGAACGGGGGAGGGGCAGAGAGAGAGGGAGACACAGAATCGGAAACAGGCTCCAGGCTCTGAGCCATCAGCCCAGAGCCTGACGCGGGGCTCGAAATCACGGACCGCGAGATCGTGACCTGGCTGAAGTCGGACGCTTAACCGACTGTGCCACCCAGGCGCCCCTTTAATTTCAATTTTTTACATTAACTCCTTTTCTCCTTTCAAAATGGTAAAAGAAAGGAATTCACCCCAAAAGAAAAAGCACGAAGAAACAAGAGCCAGGGATTTAACCAACACAGATAAAAGCAAGATGTCTGAACCAGAATTTAGAATCACGATAATAAAAATACTAGATGAAGTCGAAAATAAATTAGAATCCCTTTCTGCAGAGATAAAAGAAGTAAAAAATAGCCAGAATAAAATTAAAAATGCTGTAACTGAGCTGCAATCATGGATGGAGGCAGTGGCGGCAAGGATGGATGAGGCAGAACAGAGAACCAGCTATACAGAGGAAAAACTTATAGAGAATAATGAAGCAGAAAAAAGAGGGAGATGAAGGCAAAATAGAATGACTTAAGAATTAGAGAAAAATCAGTCACTCCTTAAAAAGGAACAATATCAGAATCATAGGGCTTCCAGAAGAGGAAGAGAGATAAATAGGGGTAGAAATGTTATGTGAGCAAATCCTAGTGGAAAACTTTCCTAACCTGGGGAAAGAGGCAGACATCAAAATCCAGGAAGCACAGATGACCAAAAAGCGACCATCAAGGCATATAGTCAAATTCACAAAATACTCAGGCAAGGAGAGGCTCATGAAAGCACCAAGGGAAAAATGTCCCTAACCTACAAGGGAAGACAGATCAGGTTTGCAGACCTATCCACAGAAACTTGGCAGGCCAGAAAGGAGTGGCAGGATATATTCAGTGTGCTGAATCAGAAAAAGTATGCAGCCAAGAATTCTTTATCCAGCAAGGCTGTCATTCAAAAGAGAAAGAGAGATAAAGTTTCCCAGACAAAAATTAAAGGAGTTTGTGACCACTAATACAGCCCTGCAAGAAATTTTAAGTGGGACTCTCTGAGGCGAGAAAAGATGAATATATATATACCAAAAGCAATGAAAGATTAGAAAGGACCAGAGAACATCACCAGAAACTCCAATTCTACAACCATCAAAATGGCAATAAATTCCTATCTTTCAGTATTCACTCTAAACATCAATGGGCTCAATGCTCCAATCAAATGGCATAGGGTAACACAATGGATAAGAAAACAAGACCCATCTATATGCTGTTTACAAGAGACCCACTTTAGACCTAAAGACCTGTACAGATTGAAAATAAGGGATGGAGAACCATCTATCATGCTAATTGTCAACAAAAGAAAGCCGGAGTAGCCATACTTGTATCATAGAATTTAGACTTTAAAGTAAAGACTGTATCAAGAGATGCAGAAGGGCATTATATCATAATCAAGGGGTCTATAGACCAAGAAGACCTAACAATTGTAAACATGCGCTAAATGTGAAAGCAACCAAATATATAAACCAGTTAATCACAAACAGAAAGAAACTCATCTATAGTAACACCATAATAGTAGGAGACTTCAAGACCCCACTCACAGCAATGGACAGATCATCTAATCAAAAATCAACAAGGAAACAATGGCTTTGAATTACAAACTTGACCAGATGGACTTAACAGATATATTCAGAACATTTCATCCTAAAGCAGCAGAATATACATTCTTCTCCAGTGCACATGGAATGTTCTCCAGAATAGACCATATACTAGGACACAAATCAGCCCTAAGTACAAAAAGATCGAGACCATACCGTGCATATTTTCAGACCACAATGCTATGAAACTTAGAATCAACTTCAAGAAAAAATTTGGAAAGGTACCAAATACTTTGAGACTGAAGAACATCCTACTAAAGGATGAATGGGTTAACCAAGCAGTTAAAAGGACATTAAAAAAGCATATGGAAGTCAATGAAAATGATAACACCACAACCCAAAACATCTGGGATGCAGCAGAGGCGGTCATAAGGGGAAAGTATATAGCAATCCAGGCCTTCCTAAAGAAGGAAGAAATATCTCAGATACACAACCTAACTTTGTGCCTTAAGGAGCTGGAAAAAGAACAGCAAATAAACCCCAAAACCAGCAGAAGAAAGGAAATAATAAGGATTAAAGCAGAAATTAATGCTATCAAAACAAAAAAACAAAAACAAAAAATTGATAAACCACTAGCCAGTTTGATCAAGAAGAAAAAGGAAAGGACCCAAATACATAAAATCAAGAATGAAAGAAGAGAGATCACAATCAACACAACAGAAATAAAAACAATAATAAGAGACTATTATGAGCAATTATTTGGCAATAAAATGGGCAATCTGGAAGAAATGGACAAATTCCTAGAAACCTATACACCACCAAAACTGAAACGAAGAAATAGAAACTTTGAACAGACCCATAACCAGTAAGGAAATCAAATTATTAATAAAAAACCCATGAAAAAACAAGAGTCCAGGGCCAGATGGCTTTCCAGGGGAATTCTACCAAATATTTAAGGAAGACTTAATACCTATTCTCTTGAAACTGATCCAAAAAAATAGAAATGGAAGGAAAACTTCCAAACTTTTTCTATGAAGCCCGCATTACCTTGATTCCAAAACCAGACACAGACCCCACTAAAAAGAACTATAGACCAATTTCCCTGATGGACATGGATGCAAAAATCCACAAAAAGTAGAAGCGACTGGATCAAACAATACATTAAAAAAATTATTCGCCACGACCAAGTGGGATTTATACCTGGCATTCAGGGCTGGTTCAATAGTCACAAAGCAATTAACGCGACTCATCACATCAATAAAAAAAGAAAAGAATCATGATCCTCTCAATAGATGCAGAAAAAGCATTTGACAAAATACAGCATCCTTTCTTGATAAAAACCCTCAAGATCATAATAGAAGACCCGACGCTAATATCATCCTCAATGGGGAAAACCTGTGAGCGTTCCCCCTAAGGTCAGGAACAAGACAAGGATGTCCACTCTCGCCACTCTTATTCAACATAGTATTGGATGTCTTAGCCTTTGCCATCAGTCCACACAAAGAAATAAAAGGCATCCAAATCGGCCAGGAGGAGGTCAAACTTTCACTCTTTGAAGATGCCATAATCTATATGGAAAACCCAAAGGATTCCACCAAAAAAACTGCTAGAACTGATTCATGAATTCAGCAAAGTTGCAAGATATAAAATCTTTGCACAAAAATCGGTTGCATTCCTATACATCAACAATGAAGTGACAGAAAGAGAATTCAAGGAATCGATCCCATTTGCAGTTGCACCAAAAACCATAAAATACCTAGGAATAAATCTAACCAAAGAGATGAAAAATCTATATACTGAAAACTATAGAAAGCTGGTGAAAGAAACTGAAGAAGACAAAAAAGGGGGAAAAGATTCCATGCTCCTGGATAAGATAAACAAATGTTAAATTATTACTACCCAAAGCAATCTACATATTCAACCTGATTCCTATCAAAGTAACACCTGCATTCTTCACAGAGCTAGAACAAATAATCCTAAAATGTGTATGGAATTAGAAAGATCCTGAAGAGCCAAAGCAATCTTGAAAAAGAAAACCAAAACAAGAGTCATCACAATCCCAGACTTCAAGCTATACTACAAAGCTGTAATCATCAAGACATTATGGTACTGGAACAAGGACACTCAGATCAATGGAATAGAATAGAGAACCCAGAAATGGACCCACAAATATATGGTGCACTAATCTTTGACAAAGAAGGAAAGAATATACAATGGAATAAAGACAGTCTCTTCATCAAGTGGTGCTGGGAAAACTGGACAGCGACATGCAGAATAAACCTGGGCCATTTTCTTACATCACACACATAACCTCAAAATGGATGAAAGACCTCAATGTAAGACAGGAAGCCATCAAAATCCTCGAGGAGAAAACAGGCAAAAACCTCTTTGATCTTGGCCACAGCAACTTCTTACTCAACACATCTCCAGAAACAAGGGAAAGAAAAGCAAAAATGAACTACTGGGACCTCATCAAAATAAGCAGCTTCCGCACAGCAAAGGAAACAATCAGCAAAACTAAAAGGAAAGCGACAGAATGGGAGAAGATATTTGCAAATGACATATCAGATAAAGGGTTAGTATTGAAAGTCTATAAAGAAATTATCAAACTCAACACTCAATAAACAAATAATCCAGTGAAGAAATGGGCGAAAGACATGAATAGACACTTCTCTAAGGAAGACATCCTGATGGCCAACTGACACATCAAGAATTGCTCATCACTCATCATCAGGGAAATACAAATCAAAACCACCATGAGATACCACCTTACACCGGTCAGAATGGCTAACATAACAACTCAGGCAACAACAGATGTTGGCGAGGATGCAGAGAAAGTGGAACTCTTTTGTATTTTTGGCGGGAATGCAAGCTGGTGCAGCCACCCTGGAAAACAGTATGGAGGTTTCTCAAAATACTAAAAATAGAACTACCCTACGACCCAACAATTTCACTACTAGGCATTTATCCAAGTTATACACGTGTGCTGTTTCGAAGGGACACATGCACCCCCACGTTTATAGCATCACTATGAACAATAGCCAAAATATGGAAAGAACCCAAATGTCCATCAATGGATAAATGGATGTGGTATATATATACAATGGAGTATTACTCAGCAGTCAAAAAATGAAATCTTGCCATTTGCACCTACATGGATGGAACTTTAGGGTACTTTGCTAAGAGAAATTATTCAGAGAAAGACAATCATATGACTTCACTCATATGAGAACTTTAAGAGACAAAACAGATGAACATAAGAAAAGGGAAAGAAAAATATAAAAACAGGGAGGGGGAAAAAACAGAAGAGACTCATAAATATGGTGAACAAACTGAGGGTTGCTGGAGGGGTAATGGGAGGGGGGATGGGCTAAATGGGTAAGGGCTTTAAAGAATCTACTCCTGAAATCATGGTTTCACTATATGCTAATTTGGATGTAAATTTTAAAAAATAAAAAATAAAATTAAAAGAAATAAAATCTCTTTATTACCAAAAGGGAATGGCCATGCAAGTAATTGGCACAAACACAATTGTACCTAAGGAATCTGAGTTAACTCAAAGATTATTCAATAAGAAGTGTGCTTTCATCCTTGTAAATAATCATGGGAATGTACAATTGCTTATCTTGCTGAAACAGCTATGTGCTCAATGTCTCCAAATATTTTTTACCATATAATTTATTGTCAAATTGGCTTATGTATAACACCCAGTGCTCATCCTGAGTGTCCTCATCCATTTTCCACTCTCCCCACCCCACCTCGGTCTACTCTCAGTTTTTTCTCTGTATTTTAGAGTCTCTTATGGTTTGCCTCCCTCCCTCTGTGTTTTTAACTTTTTTTCCCATTCCCTTCCCCCTATGGTCTTTTGTTTCTCAAGTTCCACATAGAAGTAAAACATGATATCTATCTTTCTCTGACTGACTTATTTGACTTAGTATAATACCTTCCAGTTTCATCCTTGTTGCAAATGATGTGATTTCATTGTTTCTCATTGACAAGTAGGATTCCATTATATTTCTAAACCACATCTTATTTTTCCATTCATCAGTTGATAGATATTTAGGCTCTTTCCATAATTTGGCTATTGTTGAAATCTCTGCTATAAACATTGGAGTAATTGTGCCCCTATGGATCAGCATTCCTGTATCCTTTAGATAAGTTCCTGGTAGTGCTACTGCTGGTCGTAGGGTAGTTCTATTTTTAATTTTTTTTTGAGGAAATTCCACACTGTTTTCCAGAGTGGCTACACCAGTTTGCATTCCCACCAACATTGCAAGAGGGTTCCCATTTCTCCACATCTTCCCCAGCATCTGTTTTTTCCTGATTTGTTCATTTTAGCTACTCTGACCAGGGTGAGGTGGTATCTCAGTTTGGTTTTGATTTGTATTTCCCTGATGGTGAGTGATGTTGAGCATCTTTTCATGTGTCTGTTGGCCATCTGGATGTCTTCTTTGGAAAAGTGTCTATTCATGTCTCCTGCCCATTTCTTCACTGGATTATTTGTTTTGCAGCTGTTGAGGTCGGTAAGTTCTTCATAGATTTTGGATACTAACCCTTTTTCTGTTATGCGATTTGCAAATATCTTCTGTTCCATTGGTTGCCTTTTACTGTTGCTGATTGTTTGAAGCTTTATATCTTGATGAGGTCACAATAGTTCATTTTTGCTTTTGATTCCCATGCCTTTGGAAATGTGTTGAGAAAGAAATTGCTGTGGCTGGGGTCAAAGAGTTTTCTGCCTTTTTTCTCCTTTGGGTTTTAAAGTTTTCTTGTCTCACATTTAGGTCTTTCATCCATTTTGAGTTTATTTTTGTGTATGGTGTAAGAAAATGGCATAGTTTCATTCTTCTCCATGTTGCTGTCCAGTTCTCCTAGCACTATTTGCTAAAGAAACAATCTTTTTTCCATTGGATATTCTTTTCTGCCTTGTCAATTGCTTTTTTTTGTGGTTCCATACAAATTTTAGGATTTTTTATATTACTTTGAGAAGAATTCAGTGCAATTTTTATTGGGATTGCATTGAATGTGTAGATTGCTTTGGATAGTATTGACATTTTAACAATATTTATTCTTCCAATCCATAAGCATGGATTTTTTTTCCATTTCTTTGTGTCTTCTTCAGTTTCCCTCATAAGGTTTCTATAGTTTTCAGCCTACATATCTTTTACATTTTGGTTAGGTTTATTACTAGGTATTTTATGGTTCTTGGTGTAGTTGCAAATGGGATTATTTTCTTGATTTCTCTTTCTTTTGCTTTATCATTGGTGTAGGTACATGCAACCTATTTCTGTACACTGATTTTGTACCCTGTGACTTTGCTACCTTCATGTATCAAGTCTAGTAGTCTTTTGGTGGAGTCTCTCAAGTTTTCCATGTCGAGTATTATGTCATCTGTGAAAAGTGAAAGTTTGGCTTCTTCTTTGCTAATTTGGATGTCTTTTATTTCGTTTTGTTGTCTGATTGCTGAGGGTAAGACTTCCAACACTATGTTAAACAACAGTGGCTGGACCCAGTGGCTGTCCAGTGACTGGACATCTTTGCCATATTTCTTATCTCAGGGGAAAAGCTCTCGGTTTTCCCCCATTCAAGACGACATTAGCTTTGGGCTTTTCACATATGACTTTTATGATGTTTAAATATGTTCCTTCTATCCCAACCGTCTCGAGGGTTTTTATTTAGAAAGCATGCTGTATCTTGTCAAATTCTTTTTCTCCATCTATTTCAGGATCATATGGTTCTTACCCTTTCTATTATTAATGTGATGTATCCCAATGATTGATTTGTGAATATTGAACCAGCCATGCATCCCAAGAATGAATCCTACTTGATCATGTTGAATAATTCTTTTTATATGCTGTTGAATTTGATTTGCTAGTATCTAGTTGAGAATTTTGGCATCCATGTTCATCAGGGGTATTGGTTTGTAGTTCTCTTTTTTTGTGTGGGGCCTCTTCTTTGGGAATCAAAGTAATGCTGGCTGCATAGAATGAGTCCAGAAATTTTCCTTCCATTTCTTTTTTTTTGGAACAGCTTGAGAAAGATAGGTATTACCTCTGCTTTAAATGTCTGGTAGAATTCCCCTGGGAAACCATTGGCCCAGAACTCATTTTTAGGGGGAGTTTAGATAACTGATTTAATTTTTTCACTAGTTATGGGTCTGTTCAAATTTTCTATTTCTTCCCATTTGAGTTTTGATAGTATGTGGATGTCTAGGAATTTGTTCATTTCTTTCAGGTTGTCCACCTTGTTGGTATATAATTTTTCATGGTATTCTCTGATAATTGTTTGTATTTTGAAGGATTAGTTGTAATAAGTCCATTTACCCTCGTGATTTCATCTGTTTCCTCTCTCTTTTCTTTTTGATAATTCTGGCCAGAGGCTTATCAATTTTATTTTTTCAAAAAAAAAAAAAAAAAAAACCAGCCCTTAATTTCATTGATCTGTTCTACTGTGTGTTTGGATTCTATATTGTTTAATTCTTCTTTGATATTATTTGTCTTCTTCTTCTGGGCTTCAGTTTTCTTTGCTGTTTTGCTTCTATTTCTTTTATGTATGCTGTTAGATTTTCTGTTTGGGATTTTTCTTGTATCTTGAGATGGGCCTGGATTGTAATCTATTTTCCTCTTAGGACTGCCTTTTCTGCATCCCAAAGGGTTTTGACTGCCTTTTTTCATTTTCATTTGTTTTCATATATTTTATAATTTCTTCTTTGCCTGTTGACCCATTCATTCTTTAATAGGATGTTCTATAACCTCCATGCATTTGGAGGTTTTCCAGCCTTTTTTCTGTGGTTGATTTCGAGTTTCATAGCATTGTGATCTGAAAATGTGCATGGTATGATTCCAATTCTTTTATATCTATTGAGGGCTGTTTTGTGACACAGTATGTGATCTGTCTTGGAGAATGTTCCTTGTGTGACAAATAAGTATTCTGCTGCTCTAAGATGAAAATCTCTGAATATATTTGTCATGTCCATCTAATACAGTGTCATTCAGGGCCACAGTTTATTGATTTTCTGCCTAGATGATCTGGCTATTGATGTAAGTGGAGTATTAAAGTCCCCTGTATTTACCACATTCTTATCAATAATGTTGCCTATGTTTGTGACTGTTTTATATATTTGGGTGCCTCAATATTTGGTGCATAAACACATTATCGTTAGCGCTTCTTTATGGATAGACACTGTAATTATGATATAATATCCTTCTTCATCTCTTGTTACAGACTTTGGTTTAAAATCTAGTTTGTCTGATAAAAATATGGCTATGCCAGTTTTCTTTTGACTTTCAGTAGCATGATAGATGGTTCTCCAGCCCCTCACTTTTAATCTGAAGGTGTCCTCAGTTCTAAAATGGGTCTCTTGTAGAAAGCAAATAGATGAGTCTTGTTTTTTATCCATTCTCATACCCTATGTCTTTTGATTGGAGCATGTAGCCCATTTACATTCAGTGTTATAATTGAAAGATATGGATTTATAGTCGTGTTATCTGTAGGTTTCATTCTTGTAGTGATATCTCTGGTCCTTTGTGATCTTTGCAATATTACACTCACATCATCTCCCTTAGGATCACCTGTAAGGTTGAATTAGTGGTTATGAACTCTGTCAGTTTTTGTTTGGGAAAACCTTTATCTTTCCTATTCTGAATGACAGACCCGCTGGATAAAAGATTCTTGGCTGCATATTTTTCCTATTTAGCACATTGAATATTTCCTTTCACTCCCTTCTGGTCTGCCAAGTTTCAGTAGATAGGTCTGCTACTACCCTTATGTGTCCACCCTTGTAGGTTAAGGCCTGCTTGTCCTTAGCTGCTTTCAGAATTCTCTCTTTATCTTTGTATTTTGCCAGTTTCACTATGATATGTAGTGCAGAAGATCAGTTCCTGTTACGTCTAAAAGGGAGTTCTTTGTGCCTCCTGGATTTCAATGTCTGTTCCTTTCCCAGATTGGGGAAGTTCTCAGCCTCTTTCTCTCTCTTCTTCTTCTGGAACTCCTATGGTATGGATATTATTACGTTTCATTGAATCACTTAGATCTCTAAGTGTGATCTCCACTTGTGATCTAGAATTTTTTTATCTCTTTTTCTCAGCTTCATCTTTTTCCATAAATTTATCTTCTATTTCACTTATTCATCCCTCTGCCTCTTCAATCCTCGCTGTGACCACCTCTAGTTTATTTTGCACCTCATTTACAACATTTTAAAATTCACCGTGACTATTTTTTAGTCCCTTGATCTTTGCAATAGATTCTCTGCTGTTTTCTATGCTTTTCTCAAGCCCAGCGATTAATCTTATGCCTATTATACTAAATCTTTGTTCAGTTATGTAGTTTATATATGTTTTGATGAATTCTTTAGCTATCATTTCTTCCTGGAATTTCTTTTGAGGAGAATTCTGTTTCATAATTTTGTATAGTTTTCTGTCCCCTGTGTATTTTGAAAGCTTATGTGCCTGCACCTGCAAGCACTACTATATTAAGAAGGGTCATATACTGTCCAGGGCCTGGCCCTTCAGGAGGTATTTTTTTGGAGAGTGTTACTTGCTGTCTGCTGTGACTTTTGTTGCTTTATCTCCCTATGCATAGTGATGTTTTGGACCATCCACCAGGTGTGCTTTGATTTGTTCATTGAAGTAGCCCTCGGCTTCTCGTCTAGTGCTGAGTCTCAGCTGAGGATTCCAGCATTGGAGGGTCAGACCTTGCCCTGACTGCATGCTTTGTTGACCCTCTTCTTGCTTAGCACAGGGTAGCTGGGGAAGACAGTTGTGGGGTTATACACTCACTTCTCATAAAAGAAGACCCAGTGCAGAACTTGGCATTGAGAGCTGAATCCAGGAAGATTGAGAATTTGATCCTCCTTCTCAGAAACCTATTTCAGCTCATCCCAGTTTCGTGTTTGCAAACAGGTTGATACAGTCATTGAAAATGGTGTGAGAATGCATCACACTGTTGTCAAAACCATTTCATGGGGTTTTCCCAGTCATCTTTCCAGTTTTTAATTTTATTATTTGCTTTTGGGGCCTTGTGTTATGTCAGTTATTTATATACTTTGGATATTCATAATTTATTAGATAAGTCTTTTGAAAATATCTTCTCCCATTCCATAAGGTGCTTTTTAGTGTTACTGATTGTTTCCTTCACTGTGCAGATGCTTTTTATTTGATAGAGTCCCAAGAGTTTATTTTTGCTCTAGTTTCTCTTCCCTCAGGAGACATCTTGAAGTTGTGGTGGCTGATGTCAATGAGGTTACTGCCTTTGTCCTGTGATAGTATTTTTATGGTTTCAGTCTCACATTTAGGTCTTTAATCCATTTTTTTCCATTTATGTGTTTGTGTAAGGAAGTGGTTCACTTTCATGCTGCACAGGGGGTATCCTAAGGCCAAACCTAAGCTTGACCCACACCGTAAGCTGGCTCTTGAACCCAAAGACTAAGATTGACCCACAGCTTAACCTGTGCCCTCAACTCAGCCCTCTGGGGAGACCACAGAACTTCTGGGGGTTTACTGCTGTCACCTCTTGGGACCTAACTTTAAACCTAGGGAGGTTAGGGCCCTGGCCCTAAGGGGGCCCACCATTGAGGTCTGAGAATAAAAACAAGATTTGGGGCTAAAGTCCAATGAGAAACATTTCAGAAAGCCAGACTTTCTTCATGACATTTCTATAGCTGGGATGTGGCATCATGAGTGTATTCTAGGCCTCAACCTACCCTCAGCTACCCAATCTTCTGACTCCTGAACCCATCCCCTAAGTCTTAATTGCAACTTATCATTTACCCTTAACTCAGTCCACCTGTGAGATCACTGCACTGTTGGGGATTCTGCCTGTGACACCTCTGGGAACCTAACTCTGGGAATCAGAGCCTAGCTCTGGTTCTTTCACAAAGAGGGCCCACAACTTAGGACAGAAGAACAATTGCAGGCAAATAAGCTGTGCACATTCAGTGAGAAAATCAGGAGTCAGCCATGATATTTTCAAGGTCAGAATGGAGCCGCAGAAGGGGATCAAGGGCCAAAAGTTAAACCTGGAACACACAATAGACTGTCACCTTCCCACAAACCCTAAGGGTGCCTTGCACCCTAACTGGTGTCTGCAACTGCAGGTGCCTGCAGGCAGATCACTGAAATGTTCTTGCCCTGGCACCTCCAGAGACCTAACCCTAACCTTAGCCCAGGCTCTTTCCTCGGGTGGTCCACCTCTTGTTCTGAGGAAGGTATTCATTTGGGGCTCATGAATTGTGCAGGAGTAATCCCCAGGAACCCAGATAATAGCCTTGACATTTCCAAGGTAGGGATGGATTGCACAAGGGGAATCTTCCCCCCATCATTTGCTGGCCCTATAACCCAAGCCTAAACCTGACCTGCACCCTAACACAGGCTCTCACCTCAGCCCTTTGGAGGAGATCACTGTGCTTCTTGGGGCTCAGCCTTTGGCACCTCCCCGGACTTAACTGTAACCTTAGCCAGGGCCCTGTCCCTAAGGGGGCCCACCATTGAGGTCAGAAGAAGAAAAACAGATTTGGGGCCAAACCCCAATGGGCAATATTTCAGTGTGGAAGCCAGAATTTTGCCATGACATTTCCAGGGTGTGGTTGGAGCCGCAGGAGGGGATTCTGAGAACTTCCCTAACCCAGGCCCACACAATCTTCTGGCTCCTGAATCCAAACCCAAACGCTGACCCACACTGGACCATGCACCCTCAGCCCTCTAGGGAGATCACTGCACTGTTTTTGGTCCTGCCGCTGGCACTTCTTGGTTGCCTAACCTAACCCTAGCCGTGGTTGTGCTACTAAGGAGGTCGATGTCCCATGTCTGAGAAAAGAACAGAGTAGTGGCCAAGGAAAGGTGCCAAAATATTTAGTGAGGAATGCAGTAGTTGGCCATATTTCCATGGCCTGATTCGATCTTCAGAAGGGGATCTGTGGCCAAAATGTAAGCCTGGGACACACAATCGGGAGTCCACTGCCCCCAAACTCTAAGGCTGTCTCACACTCAAACCGGCAACCTCAACTCAGCCCTTCAGGGAGATCATTGCACTAGTGTCAGTTCAGTCCTTGAATCCTCCTAGAACCTAACCCTAACCCTAGCCAAGGCTCTTTCCCTATGGGGGCCTATTTCCTAAGTTTAAGAACATAACTTATTTGGAGCCCAAAACTGGTGTGGGATTATTCAGTATGGAACTTGGAAAATAGCCATACTATTCCCAAAGCACAGATGGGGCTGCACAAGGGGGATCCAGAGGCCAATGCTAAGCTTGGCCCACACCATAGACCAGTCCTTGAATCCAAAGACTAAGCTTGACCCAAACCCTTACTTGTTCCCTTAACCTAGCATTTCAGGGAGACCATTGTGCTGCTGGGTGTTCAGACCCTGGTGCCTCTTGGGACATAAACCCCAACCCTAGCCATGGCCATTGCCCGAAGTAGGCCCAATATTGAGGTATGAATAAATAAGGGATTTGGGGCCAAAGGCCAATGGTAAATAATTCAGTGTCGAAGCCAAAATTTCACCATGGCATTTCCATGGCTGGGATAGAGCTGCAGGAGTGGATTCTGAGCCTAAACTTAACCATAACTCCAACAATCTCCTGATTCCTGAACGAAAACTCTAAGACTGAATCTCAGCCTACCTTGCACCAACTCAGCCAACCAGGGAGATCCTAACAAATGCCCTCAACTCAGTCTTCTAGGGATATCACTGTGCTGCTCGGGTTCAGCCTCTGGCATTTACCAGAAACTAAGCTCTAACACTAGCCAAGACCCTGGCCCTAAAGGGACCCACCCTTGAGGTCTGAGAAAAGAGTGGATTTGGAGTTAAGACCAACGTGAATTATTTCAGCACAGAAGCTAGAATTTCACCATGACATTTCCAGGGCCTGGAGGGACCTACAGTGTGTGTGTGTGGGGGGGATTCTGAGACCTTCCCCAGTCTTGGCCCACACAATCTTCTGTCTCCTGAATCCAAACACTAATGCTGATGCACACCTGACCATCCTCCCTCAACTCAGTCCTCCAGGCTGTACTATTGGTGGTTGTGCCCCTGGAACTTCCTGGTTGCCTAACTTAACTCTAGTCATGGCTCTGGTTCTAAGGAGACCCACCTCCCAGGTCTGAGAAAAGAACAGACCAGGTACCCATGCAGGGAGCCGACATGGTAATCCCAGGAGTTACCGATATTTCCAGGGTCAGAATACAAATTCAGAATGGGATCCAGGGCCCAAACCAAAGCCTGTGACACACAATCATGTATCCACTGCACCCAAACTCTATGGCTTCCCTGCATCCCAGCAGGTACCCTCAACAAAACCCTCTAGGGAGATCACTAGACTGATGATGATTTAGACGCTGAAACCTCCTGGGACATAACCCTAACCTTAAAGCAGGCTGTGGTTGGCATGACAATGGTCACCCTGCTAAAACCTTACCCCTTGCTGCCCGAATTGCTTGAATTTCAACAGCTGAAGTTTTGCCTGTGCACATTGCAATCCCTATGCTTGTCACAAAGAGATCAATCAAAGTTTACAAGACCAGAGTACTGTTCTACACACTTACATGTTAGCTGAGAACCAACATCAGCAACACCAAATTACTCCAGAAAAATGCTGGACAAAAAGGTGACAAACAAAAGATTTCTTGCCCTATCTGAGGTAAGAATGCACAGATCTTGCAGATTGGGCTTTCAGGTTTAGCGGATGATTGATTCCCATTTACCCAGCCCACATGTGTTCATTCGTAAAATAGTGAACTTGCTAAGAGATTGTGCTATTCACTTCATTCCCAGAATAATCCCATTCTCATCTAAAATGGAGATCTTTGACTTTCTGTGTATCCATTCCCATTCCCTTGCTATATATTTTTTTTTACAAATAAGTCCCCACTTTGGGGAACTCAAGGCCAGACCTAAGAGCAATGTCCCCTCATTTTATTTGGGGAGCCTGGCCAAGTTATCCTGACTCTGGCATTGGGAAAAAAATCGTTTGAGACTTACCTTTTAAAAATATTCCGACAATAAAAAGACATAGGGCACTTGAAGGTTGCCAGACAAAATGGTGTATAGGCAAAGCCAGAGTAATTGGGAAGAAGCACCTTCACTTGTGAGAAGAGAAACAAAACTAGTTAACTTACTTTCAGTTTTAAACCATTGTGGAAATGAAGAAATTTGACCCATCATGTATCCATTCTGATCCCCTGTTTTTCTAATAAGGTCTTGAGTCACTTTGAAATTTGATAGTGCTTTCACTCCCTTCAACTAGCTAAATGAGCTAACCTCATCCTGAAAAGCAGAAGTCTCTTAGACGGGCAGTTTTATCCCAGAGATAGGTCAGGGTAAAAAGAACCCATTCAAGGATTCCTGCACCCAGGGCTTGGTTCTATACACTTGACAGTCAGCAGGGAGACTGACCCTGAACCACTGAATGCATGTTGCATTGATAGTTGATAGAAAGGGCAGGAAAAGATGCAATGGTCAGAATAATTCCTGTCTTACCAAAGTTCTGGGTGAACATTTCATGCAGTAGGGGCATCAGGTGTAGACAATAGATGTTATCCTTCACCCAAGGTGTAACACCCTTGGTGTTTCTTACTCTTGAGATTATGCTGGTCACTTCATTCTTCGTTTTTTTTTCCCTTTTCTCATCTGTAAGAAAGAGTTTTGGGCCTGAGGGGTTCCATGTCCACCTTTTAGCTCTTTTTTCATACTTGGTTTACTCTGGTAGGCGTTCAAGTCCAGATTTTAAGACAAATTCATTCTCATTTTAACTGGAAGAGTTGACTCAAGTTCTCTCGACCCTGGAATACATTGGGCTATGGAGCCTGTCACCACTTGCGTTTTAGAACTCTGTGTACATCGGGAAACCTAAGGCATTTTAAGGTACCCAGCACAGAGTGTTTGCATGTAAGCAGGCCCAGAGGAGTTGGAAGATATTGGGTCCTGCTTCTGGAACAAGGAAACACTGAGCCATACATCACATTTTCAGTTTTATCCCATTCTATTTTGAATTTCAGATGAAGGCTTCTTCTGGTCTGATAGAACCAGTAGTGTTTTTACCTTTCCCCCAAGCAAAGGTGCTTATTCTTCTGAAGACAGCCAGCTTCAAATAGATTATACTAGTCACTTTATACTTACCTTGTCCCACTCTCATATGAAATGAAGAACTTTGTCCCTCTATGTATCCATTCCCATTCTCTTGTTGTTTTTTCTTTCTTAACATTTATTTTTGAGAAAGAGAGAGATGTAGAAGCAGAAAGGAAGACAGAGGATCTGAAGCAGGCTTTGTGCAGTGTACACAAAGCCTGATGTGCAACTTGAACTCATGATTCTGAGAACATGACCTGAGCATAAGTTGAGTAAGCCGCTTAACTGACTGAGCCACCCAGGCAACCTATCCCTTGCTGTTGCTCTAAACATATCTTGGTTCCCACCAGGCACAGTGGGCCTGTTAATAACTCACTGAAAAACCAGGGACTGGTGGAGAGTTCCCAAGCTGCTCCCATGCTAAAGCCCTTCCACAGGCTTCAAGAGATGCCTGCACTCTGAAGAGCAGACAGTTCATCTATTAGCAGTATTCTTCAGGATCAGCTATGTGCAGAAACAACCCATCCAAGGACTAGTGCACCAGATCACTTTTTAAATACTTGAGGTCCAGCCATAAGCCAGGACCTGCTATGAATCATTATAGCCTCCAAGGACAGGGAAAAAACAGCCATTGCCAGCAACTTGCCATCTCTTTCTGAAGGAACAATGCAAGAGGTTTCCCTTGGTCCTAGCCCACAGAATGTTCTTGCTCCTGAAACAACCATCTTGCTAGGAGATTGTGCTAGTCACTTAATTTTTTGTAATATTCCATTTTCTTCTGTAATAAGTAACTTTGCCTTCTGTGTATCCTTCTCCAACCTGTTGCTTTTTTTTCAAGCTAAGTTCTCCGTGTTGTGCTTTCATGGACAGTATCTCTGAATCATTTTATCTACTTTAACTCAAGAGTCTGGTTAAGTTCTTGGAACTCTGGGATACATTGGGCAACAGGGCCCCTCAAAAATTGCCTCTCAGTCCTATGTTCACAAAGATAAGCCCAGGGAATTTCAATGTTCCCAGCAGGAATTCTGTGTTGTCAGGGTTAGAGATATTGGGAGAGAGCTATCCTCATTTATGTGACATGAGGAACAATGGAGCTAGACATTTAATTATGAGTGTTATCCCATTAACAGCTGAAGTGGAAAACTTTGACACTGTGTGTTTAGCCATTCCAATTACCTGGCTAGTACTGATAACTATGTCTTGGGACCCAGGCAAAGGAAATTAAGCTGTCACTCACATAGTGAGTGCCCAGCCATTACTAATGAGCTCTGACCAAGATGTGCTAACCAAGAGCAGCCAGTTTCTGATATCTCAAAGGAAAGTTTGTTTTCCTGTGAGTACTTGGTTTTTGCCAGCTGATATAAGAAATGGTGGTTAAACAATTTATCTCCCTTCTTGGCAATTAAAGATGCTTTCACTATGAAGAGCACTTGGTTCACCCATGTGCAACATTCTCAAGGACATGCTTAGCACAAAAAAATGACCATTCAAGAACTAATGCACCACATCCCCGTTCCAAACACTTGAGCACTAGCCTGGAGCACAAACCCACTACCCTTGAATCACTGCTGTTTTATCCACTGGTAGGATGGGAAGGAAACAGTGAACTCCAGATTTCCCTCTCTTATGTAAAAATAAAGGCATCTTGCCATCAGGACTCCCACTGCAAATGATGGAGGTTTCCCTTTGCCCTAGCCCATATATGTTTCTTATTCTTTAGACAGCTTGCCAGACGATTGCACTAGACATTCCTTCATATTTACCCATAATCTTCTCTCATAAGGAACATTGTCCCTAGGTTTACCTATTTCCATCCTTTTACACTTTTTTAATGTTTATTTTTATTTTTGACAGAGATCATGCAAGCAGGGGAAGAGCAGAAATGGACAGATCAAAAGCTGGCTCTGAGTTGAAAGCAGAGAACAAGATGTGGGGCTCAAACTTGTGAAACACTAGATTATGACCTGAACCAAAATCAGAATCCTGACAAACTGAACCACCCAGACATCCCATCCACTTAATGTCTTTAATACTAGAATCTCCCATGAGCCAATCAGGGCCCTGGGAGTAAATCCCTCTGATTTTAATTGGGGATTCTAGATGAATTACTGTGCCATCAGAATAGGTTGGGCCATAGGAGCCCTGGGACTTGCCTTCCAGATCTCTGTTCACAATATCAGATGTAGGTCTGTGGAAAGCACCCATCACAGAATATTTGTGTGTTGGTAGGGCCAAAGGTGTTAGGAGGGAGCTGTCCTCACTTCTGGGGCAAGGCTAATGGAGCAAGACATTTCACTCTCAGCTTTATTTCATTCTCATCTAAAATGAAAACTTTCGTTGTCCATAGAGCCATTCCCAAACATTGCTACTTGCTAACTAGGACATGGGTTGCAGGCTGAGGCTGTGAGGCTGTCACACAGTGAGCTCCCAGGAACTGGTGGTGAGTTCTCACTCTGGTTCTGTGCTAACATAATTACTTTCTGTCAACCAAAAAGAAAGATTGCTTTTCTATCAGAAAGCTGTTAGTGCTTGGCTGGCTGGTGTAAGTGCAGTGATGGTTAGGCTGGCTTCCTTCCTCTCCTGGCTGATTTAGATGACTTCATTCTGAAGAACACACAATGCACCCATATGAGGTAAGTTCCAGGACTTAGTGCAGAAAATGGTCATTCAAAAACAAATGCACCTTGGGGCGCCTGGGTGGCGCAGTCGGTTAAGCGTCCGACTTCAGCCAGGTCACGATCTCGCGGTCTGTGAGTTCGAGCCCCGCGTCAGGCTCTGGGCTGATGGCTCAGAGCCTGGAGCCTGCTTCCGATTCTGTGTCTCCCTCTCTCTCTGCCCCTCCCCCGTTCATGCTCTGTCTCTCTCTGTCCCAAAAATAAACGTTGAAAAAAAAAACAAACAAATGCACCTCTTTGACCTCAGCCACAGCAATTTCTTGCTTGACACATCTCCAAAATCAAGGGAAATAAAAGCAAAAATGTACTATTGAGACCTCATGAAGATAAAATATTTCTGCCCTGCAAAGAAAACAATCAACAAAATGAAAAGGCAGCTGACAGAATGGGAGGAGATATTTGCAAGTGACATATTGGATAAAGGACTAGGATCCAAAATGTATAAAGAACTTACCAATCTCAGCATCCAAAAACAATTCAGTGAAGAATTTGGCAGAAGACATGAATAGACACTTTTCCAAAGACGACACAGAGTTAGCCAACAGACACATGAAAAGATGCTCAACCTCACTCATTATGAGGGAAATGTAAGTGAAAAAAACATTGATATACCACCTCACATCAGTGAGAGTGGCTAAAATTAACAACTCTGGAAACAACAGATGCTGGTGAGGATGTAGAGAAATGGGAACCCTCTTGCACTGTTGGGAATGCAAACTGGTGTAGCCTCTCTGGAAAAGAGTGTGGAGTTTCTTCAGAAATTAAGAATAGACCTACCCTACTATGCAGCAGTAGCACTACTAGGATTTTATCCAAACGATACAGGGGTGCTGATACTTTAAAATTTTTTTTAATATTTATTTATTTTAAAGACAGAGAGAGACAGAGCACGAGTGGGGATGGGGCAAAGAGAGAGGAAGACACAGAATCTGAATCAGGCTCCAGGCTCTGATCTGTCAGCACAGAGCCTGACACGGGGCTCGAACTCACGGACTGTGAGATCATGACCTGGGCTGAAGTCGGACACTCAACTGACTGAGCCACCCAGGCACCCCAAGGGGGTGCTGATTCTTGGGGCACATGTGTCCAAAAGTTTATCACGGAAATTTTCAAAATATCCAATTTATGGAAAGATCCTAGATATCCATCCACTGATGAGTGGATAAAGAAGATGTGTTTTATATATACAATGGAATACTACTTGGCAATAAGATAGAATGAAACCCTGCCATTTGCAACAATGTGGATGGAACTGGAGGGTATTATGCTAAGTGAAATAAGTCAGTCAGAGAAAGACAGATATCATATGTTTTCACTCCTATGTGGAACTTGAGAAACTTAGAACGCCATGGGGGAAGGGAAGGGGAAAAATAGTTTCTAACAGAGAGGGAGGCAAACCATAAGAGAATCTTAAATACAGAGAACAAACTGATTTTGTTGTGAGGGGGAGAGGAGTAAATGGGCGATAGATATTGAGGGGGGCACTCAAGATGAGCACTGGGTGTTGTCTGTAAGTGATGAATCACAGGAATCTACCACCAAATCCTGAGCACACTGTATACACTGTATGTTAGCTAACTTGAAAATAAATTATATATATAGTTTAAAAATGAGCCTCAAGAATGGTTCCAAAAACTTGAGCAACAGCCAGGAGCATGGACCCACAACTCTTGTATCTATCTGATGAAAAGGGCAGGAAAAACACCGAAGGCAGAAGATTTCCCTCTCTTTCAGAAGGAAGTCTACAGATCTCTTGCAGACTCTGTTTTCAAGAGGTTTCTCATTAGAGTTTTAGTTTGTCTCTGCCCACAGGTGTTTCTTACTCCTTAGGATTTTCCCAGGAAATTGTCATTCTAGACACCTCATTTTAGACTTTGTTCCATTCTCATCTATAATGAAACACTTTGGCCTTCCACGTTTCCATTCCAATACATTTTTTTTTCAAAGAAGTTTCTCCTTGAGAGCCATTCAGAACCAGTGTCTCAGAGAAATATTCTTTTACTTAAGGTGAGGAATCGGTCCAAGTCCTGTCTGTAGCATAGATTGAGACAGAGCATCCCTCATTATTTACCTTTCAGAACAATGTTGACAATAGCACTTGAAATGCCAATCAGCGTAGGCAATACCAGGGTTTGGTAGGGAGCTGACCTTACTAATGATTGAAGGTAAACTATGTTAGACATTTCATTCCCAGCCTTATTTCCTTATAGTCCTTCTCATCCATTTTCTGTTTCATAAGTAGGTCATGGATCAGAACGAGAAGAATTGTTCCATCAGCCACACAGCCAACATCCAGGATTTGTGATGAACTACCACTCTGGTCCTGTGCTATGTGAGAACAGTTTTTTTATCCCACAGAATGACCCTCCTATACATGAGTGCTGGTTGCTTGACTCGCACTGGTAATCTCTGTAATGATAGCCTGCTTGCCTCCTTCCCTTGTCTATTTAAACAAATGCCTTCATTCTCAAAGACAGATGGATCAGACACGCACAGTATATTGCAGGACTATTCAGCCCTAAAAAGCCCTTACAAGGAAAACTGCACCATAATGTGGCTACTAAAAATAGAGCACCAACAGGCTCTGGCTGAGTGCTCGTGACTCTGGCATAGATTGGTAACAGAACCTCTTGTAACGTCCCATTAGAAATCTGTTCACAATGAGAGCTTTAGACCATATGAAGGTGCCAAGCTGTGAATGCATGTATGTAGGTAGGCAGTCTCAGAGATTTGGGGGGAAGATCTGGCCTTACACATGCATCAAGGAGAATTGAAGATAGATAAACATGCTCAGCATTATCCCATTCCCATCTGTAATGTACAGCCTTGGCCTCCCTTATAGGCATTCCAACCAATTCTCTGTTTTCTGAGTATTGGGTCACATTCAAGGTTGATTGAGCTTTCCCTCACACAAGTATAGCCCACAGGATCATGCTAAACTCCCACCTGGTCTATGTGAGAGAAAGCAGTAAATTTTTCTCAAAGAAGGATGGTCTTCTGGTCTCTGAGTGCTTGGTGCTTAGCCAACTCTGGTATGTGCAGTGAAGGAGAGCCAGCTGGCTTTGTTCCATTGGCTGATTGAGATGGCTGTATTTGGTATCAGATAGTTCCAGTATGCACACTATGCCTCAGGACCTGGTCAGCAAGGAAAGGGCCCTTTCAAAAACTACTGCATCAGGTCCAGATTCCAAACACTTGATCACCAGCTGAAGCAGGAATCCCTTGCCTCTGAATCAATGCTGTATCTATTTCCTAATGGGAAGGAGAGGAAAAACAGCCAAACCCAGTCTTCCCTCTTTTTGAAAGAGGGATATAGATCTCGTGCAGATTTCTGTCTCAGGTGTAGGCAATGGAGGTTTCCTTTTATTTATTTTTATTTTTTTAATATGAAAATTATTGTCAAATTGTTTTCCATACAACACCCAGTGCTCATCCCAAAAGGTGCCCTCCTCAATACCCATCACCCAGCCTAACCTCCCTGCCACCTACCATCAACCCTAAGATTGTTCTCAGTTTTTAAGTCATTTATGGTTTGGCTCCCTCCCTCTCTAACTTTTTTTTCCTTCTCCTCCCCCCATGGTCTTCTATTAAGTTTCTCAACATCCACAGAAGAGTGAAAACATATGGTATCTGCCTTTCTCTGTATGAATTATTTCACTTAGCATAACACTCTCCATTTCCATTCATGTTGCAACAAAGGACCATATTTCAGTCTTTTCCATTCCCACGTAGTACTCCATTGTGTATAGAAACCACCAATACTTTATCCATTCATCAGCTGATGGACATTTAGGCTCTTTCCATAATTTGGCTATTGTTGAAAGTGCTGCTATAAACATTGGGGTACAAGTGCCCCTATGCATCAGCACTCCTGTATCCCTTGGGTAAATTCCTAGCAGTGCTACTACTGGGTCATAGGGTAGGTCTATTTTTATTTTTTTGAGGAACCTCCACACTGTTTTCCAGAGTGGCTGCACCAGTTTGCATTCCCATCAACAGTGCAAGAGGGTTCCTGTTTCTCCACATCCTCTCCAGCATCTATAGTCTCCTGATTTTTTCATTTTGGCAACTCTGACTTCGGTGAGGTGGTATCTGAGTGTGGTTTTGATTTGCATTTCCTTGATGGAGCGATGTTGAGCATCTTTTCATGTGCCTGTGGGCCATCTGGGTGTCTTCTTTAGAGAAGTGTCTATTCATGTTTTCTTTCCATTTCTTCACTGGATTATTTGTTTTTTGGGTGTGGAGTTTGGTGAGTTATTTATAGATTTTGGATACTAGCCTTTTGTCCGATATGTCATTTGCATATCTTTTCCCATTCTGTTGCTTGCCTTTTACTTTTGTTGATTATTTCCTTTGCAGTGCTGAAGCTCTTTATCTTCACGAGGTCCCAATATTTCATTTTTGCTTTTAATTCCCTTGTCTTTGGATATGTGTCAAGTAAGAAATATCTGCAGCTGAGGTCAGAGAGGTTTTTCCTGCTTTCTCCTCTAGGGTTTTGATGGTTTCTTGTCTCACATTCAGGTCTTTCTCCGTTTTGAGTTTATTTTTGTGAAATGTGTAAGAAAATGGTCTAGTTTCATCCTATCCAGTTCTCCCAGCACCATTTGTTAAAGAGACTGTCTTTTTTCCATTGGATATTCCTTCCTGCTTTGTCAAAGATTAGTTGGCCACACTTTTGTGGGTCTAACTCTGGGGTTTCTATTCTATTCCATTGGTCTATGTGTCTTTTTTTGTGCCAATACCATGCTGTCTACTACAGCTTTGTAGTAGAGGCTAACGTCTGGGATGGTTATGCCTCCGCTTTTGTCTTCTTCAAAATTACTTTGGCTATTCGGGGCCTTTTGCAGTTCCATAAAAATTTTAGGATTGCTTGTTCTAGTTTCGAGAAGAATGCTGGTACAATTTTGATTGGGATTGCATTGAATGTGTAGATAGCTTTGGGTGGTATTGACATTTTCACAATATTCTTCCAATCCATGAACATGGAATGTTTTTCCATTTCTTTATATCTTCTTCAATTTCCTTCATAGGTTTTCTATAGTTTTCAGCATACAGATCTTTTACATCTAGGTTTATTCCTAGGTATTTAGGTTAGGTTTATTCCTAGGTATTTCATGATTCTTGGTGCAATTGTGAATGGGATCAGTTTCTGTCTGTTGCTTCATTAGTAGTGTATTAGAATGCAACTAATTTCTGTACGTTGATTTTGTATCCTGCAACTTTGCTGAATTCATGTATCAGTTCTAGGAGACTTTTGGTGGAGTCTATCGGGTTTTCCATGTATAGTATCATGTCATCTGCAAAAAGTGAAAGCTTGACTTCATTTTTGCCAATTTGGATGCCTTTGATTTCCTTTTGTTGTCTGATTGCCAATGCTAGCGCTTCCAACACTATGGTAAACAACAGCGGTGAGAGTGGACATCCCTGTCGTGTTCCTGATCTCAGGGGGAAAGTTGTCAGTTTTTCCCCATTGAGGATATTAGCTCTGGGGTTTTCTCAAATGGCTTTTATTATATTTATGTTCCTTCTATCCTGACTTTCTTCAGGGTTTTTATTAAGAAACCATGCTGAATTTTGTCAAATGCTTTTTCTGCATCGATTGACAGGATCTTACGGTTCTTTTCTTTTCTTTTATTAATGTGATGTATCACATTTATTGCTTTGTGAATGTTGAACCAGCCCTGCAGCCCAGGAATGAATCCCAAATGATCATGGTGAATAAATCTTTTTATATGCTGTTGAATTCAATTTACTAGTATCTTTTTGAGAAATTTTGCATCCATATACATCAGGGACATTGGCCTTTAGTTATCTCTTTTTTGTTGTTGTTGGGTCTCTGGTTTAGGAATCAAAGTAATGGTGGCTTCATAGAATGAGTCTGAACGATTTCCTTCCCTTTCTATTTTTTGGAACAGGTTGAGAAGAATAGGTATTATCTCTGCTTTAAATATCTGGTAGAATTCCCCAGGGAAGCCATCTGGTCCTGGACTCTTATTTGTTGGGAGATTTTTGATAATTGATTCAATTTCTTCGCTGGTTATGGGTCTGTTCAAGTTTTCTATGTCTTTCTGTTTGAGTTTTGGTGGTGTGTGGGTGTTTAGGAATTTGTCCATTTCTTCCAGGTTGTCCAGTTTTTTGTCATATAATTTTTCATAGTATTCCCTGATAATTGCTTCTATTTCTGAGGGCTTTATTGTAATATTGCATTTTCATTCATGGTTTTATCTATTTGGCTCATCTCCCTTTTCTTTTTGAGAAGCCTGGCTAGAGGCTTGTCAATTTTGTTTATTTTTTCAAAAAACCGACTCTTGGTTTCATTGATTTGTTCTACAGGTTTTTTTAAGGTTCTATATTGTTTATTTCTGCTCTAATCTTTATTATTTCTCTTCTGCTGGGTTTGGGGTGTCTTTGCTGTTCTGCTTCTATTTCCTTTAGGTGTGCTGTTAGATTTTTTATTTGGGATTTTTTCTTGTTTTTTGAGGTAAGCCTGGATTGCAATGTATTTTTCTCTCAGGACTGCCTTCGCTGCATCCAAAAGCATTTGGATTGTTGTGTTTTCATCTTCATTTGTTTCCATATACTTTTAAATTTCTTCTCTAATTGCCTGGTTGGCCCATTCATTCTATAGTAGGGTGTTCTTTAACTTCCATGCTTTTGGAGGTTTTCCAGGCTTTTTTCTGTGGTTTATTTAAAGTTTCATAGCATTGTTGTCTGAAAGTGTGCATTGTATGATCTCAATTCTTTTATACTTATGAAAGGCTGTTTTGTGACCCAGTATGTGATCTATCTTGGAGAATGTTCCATGTCCACTCAGGAAGAAAGTATATTCTGTTGCTTTGGGATGCAGAGTTCTAAATATATCTGTCAAGTCCATATTATCCAATGTATCTTTTAGGGTCCTTATTTCTTAATTTATCCTGTGTCTAGATGATCTATCCATTGTTGTAAGTGGAGGATTAAAGTCCCCTGCAATTACCACATTCTTATCAATAAGGTTGCTTATGTTTGTAATTGTTTTATATCTTTGGGGGCTCCTGTATTCAGCGCATAGACATTTATAATTGTTTGCTCTTCCTGATGGATAGACCCTGTAATTATGATATAATGCCCTTCTGCATCTCTTGTGACAGTCTTAAATTTAAAGTCTAGTTTGATGTAAGTATGGCTACTCCAGCTTCTTTTGACTTCCAGTTGCATGATAGATAGTTCTCCATCCCCTCATTTTCAATCTGAAGGTGTCCTCAGGTCTAAAACGAGTCTCTTGTAGACAAATCGATGGATCTTGTTTTTTTACCCATGCAAATACCCTATGTCTTTAGGTTGGAGAATTTAGTCCATTTACATTCAGTGTTATTGAAAGACATGGGTTTAGAGTCATTGTGATGTCTGTAGGTTTCATGCTTGTAGTGATGTCTCTGTTAGTGGTCCTTGCCACATTTCACTCACAGAATCCCCTTTAGGGTCTCTTGTAGGGCTTGTTTAGTGGTGATGAATTCCTTCAGTTTTTGTTTGGGAAGACCTTTATCTCTCCTTCTATTCTGAATGACAGACTTGTTAGATAAAGGATTCTCAGCTGCATATTTTTTTTCTGTTCATCACTTTGAAGATTTCCTGCCATTCCTTCCTGGCCTGCCAAGTTTCAGTTGATAGGTCTGTCACTAGTCTTGTGGGTCTCCCTTTGTAAGTTAGAGCCTGTTTATCCCTAGCTGCTTTCAGAATTTTCTCTTTATCCTTGTATTTTCCAGTTTCACTATATGTCGTTCAGATCTATTCAAGTTATGCCTGAAGGGAGTTCTCTGTGCCTCTTGCATTTCAATGCCTTATTCCTCCCCAGATCAGGACGGTTCTCAGCTATGATTTGTTCAAGTACACCTTCAGCCCCTTTCTCTCTCTCTTCCTCTTCTGGATTTTCTATGATACTGGTATTTTTCCGTTTGTTTCCATCACCTAGTTCTCTAATTCTCCCCTCATACTCCTGGATTTTTTAATCTTTTTCTCAGCTTCCTCTTTTCCCATAATTTTATCTTCTAATTCACCTAATCTTTCCTCTGCCTCTTCAACCCGTGGTATGACCACCTCCATTTTATTTTGCACCTCAATTATAGCAATTTTTTTTAGCTCCTCATGACTATTTCTTAGTCCCTTGATCTCTGTAGCAATAGATTCTCTTCTGTACTCTATGTTTTTTTCAATCCCAGCGATTAATTTTATGACTATTATTCTAAATTCTTGTTTTGTTATATTGCTTAAATCTTTTTTGATCAATTCATTAGCTGTCGCTACTTCCTGGAGTTTCTTTTGAGGAGAATTCTTCCATTTTGTCATTTTGGGTATTCCCTGGGGTGTCTTACAACTGCAGGGCACTTCCCCTGTGCTGTCTAGAGTAACTTGTGTTGATGGGCGGGGCCATAGTCAGAGCCAATCTTTGCTTTAGCCAATGGCTGGGGCCACAGTCAGACTGGTGTGTACCTTATCTTCCCCTCTCCCAGGGGCAGGACTCACTGTGGAGTGGTGTGGGTCCTGTCTAGGCTACTTGCACACTGCCAGGCTTGTGGTGCTGCTTCGATGGGATCTGGTGTATTAGCCAGGGTGGATCTGCAATGTGCACAGGGGTGGGAGGGGCAGGCTTAGCTCGCTTTGCCATCAGTGGTCCCTTACGGGAGGGGCCTTGCAGCACTGGGAGGGAGGCAGTCCATCGGTGGGATGGATCCACAGAAGCACAGCATTGAGTGCACGGTGCAAGCAAGTACAGTGATGGGAACTTGTTCCCTTTGGAATTTCGGCTGGGTGACGGGAGAAGGAGCTGAGCTCTGTCTTCTGGGGCCATCAACTCTCCCTCCCAGTGCCCTTTGCCCTCCCTGCTCTCTGAGAGCAGAGATGTTGACTTTTAACATTCCAGATGTTAAGTCCCACTGATGTCAGAACTCACGCAGTCCTTCTCCTCTGCTTTTGCAAGCCAGACTCAGGGGTGCTCCCTTGCCAGGCGGGCTTTCCCTTCCACCACCCTGGCTCCTTCCTGCTAGTCTGTGTAGCGTGCACCACCTCTCTGCTCTTCCTACCCTATTCCATGGGCCTCTTGTCTATGCTTGGCTCCTGGAGAGTCTGTTCTGCTAGTCTTCTGGCAGTTTTCTTGGCTATTTAGGCAGATGTGGGTGGAATCTAAGCAATCAGGACAAGGTGAGCCCAGCGTCCTCCTATGCCACCATCTTCACCCTGAATAACCCTTCAGTCCTTCTTCTTAAGCAGACTCTTTTCTGCATTACCATGCCTCATAAGGAAGAGAGCACATTCACGCACTTTTGGGATATGATGTCCTGCATATCTGGTGGTGGACACAGACCTGATTTTTCTTCATTGGCACCAAAAGATGGCCTGTTTTATGCCTGTCTAAAGTAAACCAATATACTCTATACCTGTATAAAGTATACAGGTGTTGCTGAACACTCCGCACCTGATACCCCATCCAGTGTTAATGGAGCCTGACATCACATCCTCTTGGGAACTGGCTTTTGTAGTTGTGTATCCAAATTCTCATTGTACAATTGGGTGACTGATCTGATTTCCTATTCAAGAGAAGAGGACTGATCCAGATCACAGGAGGTGGGAAGAATCCAGAGGATAAGGCTGGTCTCTTCTGCCTTTTTAGGCCATTGCTCAAACCCCTCCCATCATGCTTACTTTAGAAATGAAAGGCTCTAATTTTCTGAGAGGAATCATTTTAGCACTTCCTGTCCATTTGGCATCATTTTACTGTTTAAATTCACACATGTGCACTGGCACACACCATACTGAAGGTGTGTTCAAGAAAATTAGACACTGGGGAAGTAACAAGTGAAAAGGAAGAAAGAAGTTAGAGAGAACTGTGTCATGGGGCAGTGTCATCAATTTTAATAGCTGCATGCTCAAAGGCCCAAAGATGGACAAGGAATTCCTAAAGTTCATAGGTTTCTACTGGACCCAGGACCACCCTTAAATCAGCCTCCAGGGGACAGGACTATGGAACTGCATTCCCAACTCTATGGGCACCAGGAATTATGATGGGCTAACTCCCCTTAGTTTAGACAATAGCTACAGAAGAAAAGGCTTCATTGTTCTCTTGTATAGTGTTGTGTTACCAGTGGGTTTTTGTAGAGTTCCATATAATCATAATCCCTCAGCCCAGAAAATGTGTCACTTCCCTCCTTAATACCTCTCAGCTTCCACACAGTTCTCAGGTAGATTTCATCCAATGCCTTAGAGCTGTGGATGTCCTGTAGTGAAGCCAGGGCACTTTGGCTCAACCTATCTCACAGTCACAAGGGCTAAACCAGATTGGACATTTACAAGCAGAAGATATTACTCTTAAAGTCTAAATTTATATGCACCCCAAGAAAAATCTAGATTGTTAACAATGCATTGTGAAAATGGATACATGCAGTGTCATATTTCTTCAGAGTTTTGTATATTTTGGCTATGGAGTCCTCTACAGACAGTTTCTTGCATCCATGTGAGCAAGAATCCCACATTCTACCTTCAGAAAGAAAGGGAAACCTTTAGTTTTAAGCATGTTTCTGCCCATCAGATCTGTAGATATGGGCAAGGGTGATTCTGCAGTACAAAGTATGTGCTTCCATCTGATGACTGAGTGGTGGGTACAGGCCTTGGTGTACTATTTCTTCAAAAGTTGATTTGTGTGCTGATCAGATCCTGGAGCATATTGCACTTGAAAAGACTCTTCTTCAGAATGAGGATATCTCCATCAGTTATGGGTGGGAGTTAATGTAGCTAACCATTCCAACGATGACTGTAGCCTGCTAAGCACTGGGCGGTCAGGGACAGGCGGGTCAGGTGTCCTCTGGGATATCAGATTTCAAGAGTCCTCTGTTGGCTTAGGAACTGACTGGAATGTCACCACCAATATTTGGACCCTTGTTGTGTACATGACATCCCCATGGTCTTGGAGTGTGAAATGACACCAAGTTAGAAAAGCACAAATGGGATAGGAATAACTAAGAGGTGAACTGTTTCCACATTCCAAATGGGCATGGCCAAATCCAGGAAAGAGATATCTATCTTCCATTTTTCATGTCCCAAAGGGTAGGCATTATCCTCCCCTAACCTCTGGCTTAGCGTACCCACAAGCATTCTCTCTGGGCACCTTCATACACCCTAGGTTTTTGGTTGGTCACACAGTTCTGTAAACAAATTCAGAAGGGCTCAATGTAAAACATGTATCACCATCACACAGACATCACCAGACTCCCAATTTGAAATAAGACGATATTACTCACAGACACTGGCTTTGAAAAGATTCCATGCAGGAGCTTTTCTCAAAAAACAAGGAAAGTTGTGTTAATGGAGACCCAGAGTGCCATATCGACCTGGTTGTATCAGAAATAAGAAATGCCTGTGGGCTTAGTCAAAGGGAGCCCTCTACAAGGCTACACCTGGGAGCCTTGTCAGCAAGAAACCTCTATTCTTTCTTCAGGAGCCAAAAATTTCTCATTTTTTCTGTTGCTCCCACTATGTCCTTCATGTCGGAAGCAGCAGAGCTCTAGCTATTGGATTCTCCTGAATCTTGCTCAGGAGACTGGAACAAGGACTTCCTTCCCTATTCCTGGAAAGAACTCTTCCTGCGCCAACCCTCTCCTTCTTCATGCCTGCCATGTGCAAACACTTTGTCTCTCAGGATGAAAGCAACTCAACCCAGTGAGTGAAGAAAGCTGACTCCCCTTCACCTTCGGTATAGAAGGCCAAGCACAATGCACCCAGGGACTAAAGGCCATTGTTCCTTTGGTATAGCAGACAGTGATTGCTCTCACTGCTTTCAGTACCAGAGTGGGAGTGGGTGACCTATACAGGTTGCCAGCTCAGTGAGCAATAGTTCTATGTCTCCTATGTGTGAACAAAATTGATTTAGAAACACAGTCATGGGAAGGAAATGGCTAGGAGGGAGACCAAAGCTCAAAATTTCACATGGGAATAGGATCAATCTGGAAAGGAGGTGTCTTCACTTCATTTCCTCTCAGCCCATAATGGATGCCAGCTCTATCCAGCAACCTCTGGCCCAGCATACATAGAAACATACTCCTCTGGGCATCTTCCAAATAGCCCAGGCCTTTGGATGTCCATATAATTCTGAGACCAAATTAAGGGGTGGTCCTGTTACAAAACCTATTACACAGTCACAAGGACTTCACCAGACTCTACAGTTGAAAGCAGAGCATATTACTGAGAACTCATCTGGAATGAACCCCAGGGAGAAGCTCCTTTGAAAATAGAGCAAATGGGTTCAAAATGATGGTAGGCTAGAGTTCTTCATTAGCAATGGGAATGGGAGACTGTTGTGAATGAAGTGACTAGCACAATCTTTTAGCAAGTTGGAAGCATCTATGGGCTTTGGTAAAGGGACCTCTCTCCAGGCTACACCTGAAGCACTGTCATCATGAGACCTCTATTATTCCCTCAAATGAATAGGGAAATCCCTCTATTTGGATGTCTTTCTTACCATCTTATCCACAGATTGGGGCAGCAGAGATGTAGCAGTAGCAGGTAAGTACTCCTGGCTTATGGTCACATGTTTGGTATGCAGTCTTGGTGTGGTCTTCACTCAAGAGGATGGTAGTATGCAGAACAGTTCCTAGAGAATACTGTGCATACACAAACTTCTGATCTTTGGGGTGAAAGCTTCACAGCAATGGGAGGAAGCAAATAGGCTTCCCTTCATTAAGACTATGCTAGCTGGCTAAGTACCAACAAGGAGGGCTTTCCTTTGGACTATCAGACACTGAGAGCTCCCAATCGTTCAGGAACTGACTGGTAAGTTGCATCTGATTCTTGGACCCTGGCTGTGTAAATGACTTCCCCGTGATCTTGTGAGTGGTAACATAAGAAAATGACAACAGTAGTGGAAGGAGTATGGAGGGCATTTCTATTTGGGATGAGCTGAATCCAGGAAGGAAATATCTACCTTCACTCCTTCTTACCCCATGCAGGATGCTGTATACCTCCTCAAAAGTCTGACTTAGCCTACATATAAACATTTTCCATTAGGTACCTTCAAATGCCCTAGGCCTCTGTATATCCACTTAATTCTGAAACCAAATTGAGAAGGGCCTGATGGAAAACCCATACCACCAGATTCCCAAGTTGAAAGCAGAGACTATTACTCCAAGACACTGAATGGATTCGATGCAGAAGGTTGTTTCCAAAAAAACAGACAGCAGTGTGTAAAGAGAAACCATGGAATGCCAGAGGTCTTCACTAGAGATGTTAATGAGAGAATGTTGAGAATGAAGTACCCAGCAGAATCTCCCAGAAGTATGGCTGCCTCAAGAATAAGAAATGCCTGTGAGCTTAAGCAAAGGGAGCCCTCTATGAGCTACACCTGGGAGCCCTGTCAGGCAGTGGCCTGCATTCTTCCTGTAGTAGGAACTTGACATCCCTGGCTTTTTCTGTATTTCCTCTTTTCCCATCAACAGATAGAAACAGCAGTGATTGAGCTGTATTGTTGGGTGCTCCTGGCTGTTGCTCAGGCATCTAGAACCAGAACCTGGTATTGTCTTTCTGGAAAGGTTCTTCTTGCACTCTTCAGTTCCTGGAGAATCCTACCCATATGTGAACTGTGTGCTAATCAAAATGAGGGCATCACAAACAGCCAGAGAAATAAGACAAACTGGTTCTCCTTTGCCTTCCAAAACATAACTGGCCAAACACCAAGTGCTCAAGGACTAACAGGCCATCTTTCCTTTGGATATTTGATACTGGTAGCTCTCTCTGAACACAGGACCAAAGTTGGAACTCTGCCTTTTCCTGGATGCTGGCTGAGTGTGCAAGACCTCCATGGCTCCTAAGTGTGGACAAGACTGAATTAGAAAAAACAATGGAAATGGAATGACCCCAAGGAGGGACAATGTTCTACATTTCCAACTGGATTGGAAAAAATATGGAAAGAAGATGTCTAATATCATTTCCACTCAGCCCCCAAAAAGGGCCAGCTCCCTTCCAAAACATCTGACTCATACACAACCATTCTCTTCTGGACCATTCACATGCCCTAGGCCTCTGAATGTCCATATTGTTCTGAAACAGAAGTCAAAGGGAGTCCTGTGTAACACATAGGGAAATCACGGCAATGCCAGTGATTCTGCCTCTTACCCCTCCTGGGAACTAACCCTAACCATAGCTCAGGTTCTTTCTGGAAGGGGGCTCACACCCTAGGGCAGAGAAAAGAAAAACTCTGGGGCCCATTACTGGTGCAGAATTCTTCAGCAAGGAACCCAGGACTGGGCCACAACATTTCCAGGATAAGAGTGGAACTGCAGACGGGGATCTGGGGACAAAACCTAAGCCTGCAACACACAGTCAGCTGTCCCCTGCACAAAAACCTTAAGGGTGTCCTACATCTTAACAGGCGCGCTCAACTCAGTCCTCCAGGGAGATCACTGAACTGGTGTCAGCTCAGACCCTGCTACCTCCAGGGACCTATCCTTAAACCTATACCAGGCTTTTTCCTTAGGGGTCTCAATACTAGGTCTGAGGACACATAGAGGGCCTGTGACTGGCACAGGATTAATCCACAACGAACCCAGGTAATTGCCATGACATTTCCAAGGCAAGGATGGAGCTACACAATGGAGTACTAAGGCCAGACTAAGCCTGGCCTGCACCATTGGTTGGCCCTGTAACCCAAAGCCTAAGCCTGACCAGCACCTTAACACACTGCATTGCTGGTGTTTTCAGCAATTGGAACTTCAGCAACTGCAACTTCCCAGGACCTAACCTTAACACTAGCCAGAACTCTGGCCCTACGGACACAGACCATTAAGGTCTGAGAAAAGAACAGATTTGGTGCCAAAGACCAATGTAGAATATTACAGAGTGGAAGCCAGAATTACACCATGCCATTTCCAGGGCTGGATGGAGCTGCAGGGGATGATCGGGAGACCTTACCTAACCTTGGCACACTGAGTCTTCTCAACCCTGAATTCATACCCTAAGCCTGACTCCACCAGGCCATGCAACTTCAACCAGGGAGATCACTGCATTGTTGGTGGTTCTGCCAGTGATGCTTCCTGGTTGAGAGTCCTAATGTAGCCAAGGCTCTGGTTATAAGGGGTTCCTCTTCCTAGTTCTGAGAAAAGAACAGACAAGATCCTCTTCAGGGCACCAAAATCTTTAGCGAGGAACCCAGGAGTTGACCATATTTTCAAGGCTTCAGTGGAGCATCAGAGAAAGATCGAGGGCCAAAACTAAGCTTGGGACACACAATCAAGCATCCACTGCACACAAATCTTATGCCTGTCACATACTCTAACAGGTTCCCTCAACTCTGCCCTTATGTAGATCACTAAACTTGTGCAGGTTCAGCCCCGGAAAATACCTGGGATCTAGCCCTAACCAAAGCAAAGTCTCTTTCCCTATGGGGGCCCATATCCTAGGTCTGAGATCAGAAAGGATTTGGAGCCCAGAACTGATGCAGGATTATTCATCATGGAACCTGGAAAGTCACCATGCCATCTCCAAAGCAGGGATTGGGCTGCACAGGGAGTACTGAGACAAAACCTATGCCTTGTCCACACAATTGGCTGGCCCTGTAACCCAAAGACTGAGCTTGACCTGCCCCCAAAGACTCATCTTCAACTGAGCCTTCCAGGGAGATCACTACACTATTAGGGGATCATCCCCTGGCACCTTTCAGGCCCTGAACCTAACTCTAGCCAGAGCTCAGCCCTCAGGGGCCCACCATGGAGGTCTGAGAAAAGAATAAATTTAGGGCCAAAGGCAAAAGTGGAATAGTTCAGCGTGGAAGCCAAAATTGTGCCATATGTGATTTCCAGGGCCAGGAGAGCTGCAGGAGGTATTCTGAACCTAAACCTAGCCTTTGCCAAAACAATCTTCTGACTCCTGAACCCAAACCCCAAGCCTGAATCACAGCTTACCACATTCCCTTAACTCAGCTCACCAGGGACGTCACTGCAATGCCAGTGACTATGCCCTGGACACCTCCTGGGAACTAGGGTTAGGGTTAGGTCTCTGGAATCAATAGGGCCTGAACCCCCAGCAGCACAGTGGTCTTTCCAGAGGGCTGAGGTGAGGGTGCAGGTTAGGGTGCAGGCCAGGCTTAGTTTTTGGGTTGAAGGACCAGCCTGTTATGGGCTAAGCTTAGTTTTGGTCTCAGGATCCCCCTTGTGCAGCTCCATCCCTGCTTTGGAGATGCCATTGTGACTTTCCAGGTTCCATGCTGAATAATCCTGTACTGGTTATGGACTCCAAATCCATTCTTTTCTCAGACCTAAGAATTAAGCCCCCATAGGGAAAGAGCCTTTGCTAGGGTTAGGGTTAGATCCCAGGAGGTTTCAGGTGCCGAACTGACATCAGTCCAGTGTTCTCCCTGGAGGTTTTCATTGTGGGATCCCATTATGGTGTGTGACAGGCATAGGGTTTGGGTGCAGAGGACACCTGAATGTATGTCATTTGGGCCCTGGGTCCCCTTCTGAGCTTCTATTCAGGCCATAGAAATATCATGGTTAACTCCTGGGTTCCTTGCTAAAGATTTTGGCACCTGGAACAGGCCCCTCATCTGTTCTTTTCTCAGAACTAGAAGGGGAGACCCCTTACTATCCAGAGCCATGTCTTGGGTTACGGTTGCCAACCAGGAAGTGCCAGGGGTAGAACCACCCACAGTACAATGATCTCCCTGGAGAAATGAGTTGAGGGTGCATTGTCAGGTGCAGGTCAGACGTAGGGTTTGGATTCAGGAACCAGAAGACTGAATGGGCCAGGGTTAGGTAAAGTCTCATGATTACCCTTGCAGTTCCATCTCATCCCTGGAAATGGCATGGGGGAAATATTCGACGTTGGTCTTTAGCCTTGTTCTTTTCTCAGACTTCAATGGTAGGCCCCCTTAGGCCAGAGCATTGGCTGGGGTTAGGGTTAGGTCCTGGGAGATACCAGGGGCTGAACATCTTGCTGGAAGGGTGAGTTGAGGGCGAGTGTTAGGGTTCAGGGCAGGCTTAGGCTTTGGGTTACAGGGCCAACCAATGGTGTGGGCTGGGCTTACATTTGGCCTCAGTACTCCCTTGTGCAGCTCCATCCCTGCCTTGAAAATGTCATGGCAATTATCTGGTTTTCTTGCAGATTAATTCTGCACCAGTCATGGGCTCCACATGCATTCTGTCATCAGACCTAGGAAGTGGGTCCCATGAGGAAAAAGCCTGGGATAGTGTTAGGGTTAAATCTCTGTAGGTGGCAGGGCCTGAGCTGACACCAGTTCAATGATCTCCCTGGAGGGCTATGTTCAGGACACACTTAGGGTTTGTTGGCAGAGAACAACTGATTGTGTGTTGCAGGTTTAGGTTTTGGCCCCCGATCCCCTTGTGTAGCTGCATTCTGACCCAGGAAGTCGTGACTTACTCCTGGTTTCCTTGATGTAGAATTCTACACCGGTAATGGGCCCCAGAGTTTTTTTTTTCTCTGCCCTAGGATGTGGGCCTTCTTTGAGAAAGAGCCTGAGCTCGGGTTGGGGTCAGTTCCCAGGAGGTGTGAGGGGCAGAGTCACTGGCATTGTAGTGATCTCCCTGGTGGGTTGAGTTGAAGGCACTTGGTAAGTTGACATTCAGGCTTAGGGTTTGGGTTTAAGAGTCAGAAGATTGGGTGAAGGTCAGGTTGATGTTCATAATCCCATCCTGTAGCTCCATCCTGGCCACAGAAATATGACAATTTCTGGCTTCCATGCAGAAATACACCTGGTTGGTCTTTGGTTCCATTTCTGTTCTTCTCTCAGACTTTGATGGTGGGCCACCTTAGGCCAAGACCTTAGCTAGGGTTAGGGTTAAGTCTCAGGAAATGACAGGGCCTGAACCCCCAATAGTGCATTGGTCTTCCCAGGGGGTTGAGTTGAGGGTGTAGGTATGGGTGCAGGTCAGGCTTGGTCTTTGGGTTTAAGGGCTGGCCTATGGTATGGGCCAAGCTTAGCTTTGGCCTCAGGATTCCCCTGGTGCAAATCCATCCTGCTTTGGAGGTGACATGGTGACTGTCCACATTCCATGCTGAATAATCCTGCACCAGTTATGGGCTCCAAATCTGTTCTGTTCTCAGACCCAAGAATTGGCTCAACATAGGGAAAGAACCTTGGGTAGGATTAGGGTTAGATTTGGGGAGGTTTCAGTTGCTGAAACAACACCAATGAAATGACCTTCCTGGAGGTCTGAGTTGAGGAAGCCTTTTAGGGTGTAGGACAGACATAGGGTTTGGGTGAAGAAGACACTTGACTCTGTGTCTGGGCTTAGGTTAGGGTCCTGAGTCCCCTTCTGAGGTTCCATTCAGGCCCTAAAAATATCATGGTCAACTCCTGGGCTCTTTGATAATGTTTTTGGTGCCCTGAATGGGTCCATAGTCTGTTCTAATCTCAGAACTTGGAGGTGGGACCCCTTACAATGAAAACCATGGATTGGATTAGGGTTGGAAACAGGAATTTCCAGGGGCAGAACCACCAACAGTGCAGTGATCTTCCTGGAGGGCTGAGTTGAAGACACATGGTCAGGTGTGGGTCAGGCCTAGGGTTTGGATTACAGAGCCAGAAGACTGAGTGGGCCAGGGTTAGGTAAAGTCTCATAATCCCTTCTGCAGCTCTTTCACAGCTGTGGAAATGGCATGGCAAAATTATGGCTTCCATGCTGATATATTCCACATTGGACATTGGCCCCAAATCCATTCTTTTCTCAGATCTCAGTTGTGGGGCCCAGTTAGGGTCAGAACCCTGACTGTGGATAGGGTTAGGTCTTGGGAGATGCCAAGGGCTGAAATACCAACAGTTTAGTGATCTTCAGAGAGGGTTGAGTTGAGGGCATGTGTTAAGGTGCAGATCAGGTTTAGGCTTTGGGTTACAGGGCCAACCAATGGTGTGGGCCAGGCTTAAGTTGGCTTCAGTGCCCCCTGTGCAGCTACATCCCTACCTTGGGAATGTCATGGCAATCATCTGTTTCTTGGTGGATAAATCCTGCTCCAGTCACAGGTCCCACATGAGTTCTGTCCTCAGGGTTAGGTCCCCTGAGGAAAAATCCTGGCCTAGGGTTAAGGTTAAGTCTCTATAGGTGTCAGGGCCTAAACCAAAACCAGTTCAGTGATATCTTTGGAGGGCTGGGTTGAGGGTACCCGTTCAGGTGCTGGATACCACAGAGTTTTGGTACAGGGGGTGGCTAGTTGTGTGTTGCAGGCTTAGGTTTTGCCCTGGATCCCTGTCTGCAGGTTTATTCTGATCCTGGAAATGTTGTGGCCCAATCTTGGGCTCCTCACTGAAGAATTCTACATCAGTAATGGGCCCCAGAGTTTTTTTTATTTCTCTGCTTTATGAGGCGGGTCTTCTTTGAGAAAGAGCCTGAGCTAGGGTTGGGGTCAAGAGCAGAGACACCAGAATTGCAATGATCTCCCTGGTGGGGTGCGTTGAGGGCACTTGGTAGGCTGCAATTCAGGCTTAGGGTTTGGGTTCAGGAGTCAGAAGACTTTTGGGTGAGGGTTAGGTTGAGGTTCAGAATCCCTTACTGCAGCTCTATCCTGGATATGGAAATGTCACAGCAAATTTCTGGCTTACAAGCAGAAATATACACCATTGGTCTTTGGCCACAAATCTTATGTGAATGTGGTGTGTGTCTGTGCTTGAAATGGGCACTTATGTGTGGTATACATCAGATGGATATGTGCTGTATGAGGTGTCTGTGGTATGCACAGGATGTGGGTGTGTGAAATATGTGTAGCATGTGCATGTGTTGCATGTATGTTGAAATTTTGTTATGTCTTTGGAGTGTGCATGTGTGTGGAATGGTGTTGGTGCATTTGTGGTGTATGTGTGGTGTGTCTCTGTGCATTCTGTATGTGTGATAAGTGTAGTGTGTGTGTGTGTATCTATGTAAATTTGTGGTTATTATGTGGTATGTGCTTGTGGGGGGAATATTTTAAGTACATGGTTATTGTGTGGGGAATATGTGGTGTGTTTGTGGTATTTTTGTGTGGTGTAACTGTGTTGTACTTGAGGTGTGCACTAGTGTGTGTGTGTGACATATGTGTGCTGGACATGTGGTGAATGTGCGATATGTGTTGTGTGTGTGGTACATGTTTGGTGTGTTGTATATAAGCAGCGTGTATGTTTTGCATATTCGGGGTGTGTGTTGTGTTAAGGCAGACTGTGTGGTGTGCATGTGGTGCGTGCATAACATAAGCAGTTTTTTTGTATCGTGGGTGTGTGGGAAGTGTATGTGTGTAATACAGGTGTGGTGGATATGTGTGTAATACAGGTGTGTGGCATGTTGAGGTATATGTATGATATGTGTGGTATGTGGTATGTGTGTGTTAAAGTTATTGTGTTTCTTGCATATGATAAATGAGTGTTATGGGTGTGTGGTTATTGACATATGTGTGTTTTGTCACTTTGATATCTCTTGTTTGGTGTATGTGTAGTGGGTATGTGTGATATCACTTGTTTGGTGAAGGTGTGGTGTGTGGGTGTTTTTGGTATGTGTGTGGTGTGTGTGTGGGCTATATGTGTGGTGTGTGTGTAGTGATAGTATTTGCATGCCATGTGTGTAGTGTGTGGTGTGTCAGTGATATATAGGTGGTTTATGTGTGTTCATGTGTGATATATGTATGTAGTATGAGTTGTGATTAAAGTATTTCTCTGGTGTGTTTGTTGTCCATGTGTAGTGTTGTGTATGGGATATTTGTGTGGCATTTGTGTTGTGTGTGTGTGGTGTTTGTGTGGTGTATGTGTTGTTTATGTGTGTGGTATTTTGAGTGTGTCATACATTTTGTGTGTGGTTATGTGTGGTATTGATGTTTGTTATGCATACTTGCTGGTGTGAAGTATGTATAATATATGTGTGGTATGCATTTGGTGTGTAGAAGTGATAAATGTTTGGCATATATGTGGTATGTGTGTAGTATATGTGCTACATTGCTGATGTGTATGTGTTATGATTAGTAAGTGTGTGGTATATTGTGGAGACAGTGTGTGGTTCGCATTGGTGTGCTTCTAGGATATGTGTGGAATGCCTGTGTGTGTGCTATGTGTGTGGTGTCTATGAGTGAGAATGTGTATAATATATGTGTGGTGTATGTATGATGTATGTTTCATAGTGAGTTGCATGTGGCATGTTTGTGAATGTATGTATGTGATGTTTGTATGGTTGTGTGTGATGTATATGTCTGATGTGGGTATGGTGTGTGTGTGTTTCTCTGTGATATTTGTATGGTTCAGGAGTTTGTGGTGTATGTGTATTTTGTGTGTGTGGTATAAATGGAGTGTGGTGTGTGTGGTGTGTATGTGGTATATTTGTGGGTGTGTGTAATTTTTGTGTTTTGTGTATTTTTTGTGCATATAGCTTGTGTGTTTAGTATAAGTGATAAGACATGCAGCTCATGAGTGGTGTGGGTGTGATGTATGTCTGTATGTGTAGTTTATGTGCAGTGTGTTTATGTGCGATCTTTTACAGTGATTTTGTGTTTCATTCGTGATGTGTGCAATATATATTTGTGGTGGTATGCAACATATGGATGGTGGGATGGAGTGAAAGTGGTGTATGTGTGGATTGTGAAATGTTTTGTGGAGTGCATGATGTGTATTTGGTGTGTGTTTGTGTGGTGTATGACATGTGTACAGTGAAGTTGGTTTGTCTCTGTGTGTGTAGTATATATTTGTTCTGTCTGTGATGTCTAGGTGTATATGGGCTATGAGTTGTTTATGTGCAGTATGTAGTGGAGTTTGTTGGTTCAATATACTGTGTAAGTGGGTGTGGTATGTGTGGTATGCATTTGGTGTATGTGTGGTGGCTGTGTGTAGCTTTCCTTTGGTTGTATTTGTGGAATTTGTGTAAGTGTTATTTGTGAGCAGTCTGTGGAGTATAAGTTTACTGTGTGTTGCTCTTTTATTTTTGGCATGGCATGTGTGTGTGTTGTATGTGTGCTATTTTTAGTTTTTTGGGGTTTTTGGGGGGGAGATTTTAACCTTTCAAATAGGTGTATTCGTGTTTTATTGTTTGTAGTTTGCTCTTTCCTAAAAACAAGTGATGTTGCTCATCCTTTCATATGCTTATTTCCCATCCACATATCTTTAGTGAGGTTTATTCAGAGCTTTACCTCCCCCCCCCCCCCCAATTTAAGGGGTTTGTTTTCTTGTTAGTTAGTTTTACAAGTTCTTTGAATATTTTATATAGAAGTCCTTCTTCATGTGTGTTTTGAAAATATTTTCTTTGAATCAAGTGGGGAGGTGTAATTTAATAAAGTCCACATTATAATTTTTTTTCATGATTGTGCTTTTGGTATTGGATATAAAAACTAATCACCAAACCAATTTTGGCAGAAAATTTTCTTGTATGTTTTCTTCTAGAATCTCAATTTTGGACACGTATAGCTTATAGTTTTGTTTTTACATTAAGTCTATGAGTAATTTTAAGTGAATTTATATGTAAGGTGTACAGTTTGTGTCTTTGTTCATTTTTTCCATATAATCATTCTTTTGCATTATAATATTAGAAAGACTATCTTTTCTCCATCCAATTACCTTTTCTGCTTTGACCAAGATCAGTTGATTAGTTTTGTATGGGTCTATTTGTGGTCTCTCGATTCTATTTAGCTGTGTTATCATTCCTCTAATACAATACTCTCTTCATTACTGTCACTTTATAATAAATCCCGGAATTGACAACATGAGTTATTCAAATTAGTTCTTCAGTATTGTCTAGAGTAGTCAAAGTTTAAAAACAGTTTGTCAATGTCTGCAAAAATATATTTGCTGGCATTTTTATTAAGAATATGCCGAATCTATCAATTCAGGACAATTGTTATCTTACCAATTTTTAAAATCTTTTAAGAGTATTTCCATAGTTTTCTACACCACACCCAGATTTGTACATCCTTTGTTAGATTTATACTTGAATAGTTTTTCTTTTGTGTGTGTGTGTGTGTGTGTGTGTGTGTATTCCTTCCTTCTTTCCTTTCTGACACCCCCTCTCCATTCCTTCCCTTTTCTCTTTTCTCTCTTCTCTCTCCTCTTTCCTCTCCTCTCCTCTCCCTCTCTTCCCTTCCTCTCCTCTTCATTTCCCTTCCCTTCCCTTTTTATGTACTATACATGGTATTATTTTTCTTTCAAACTCCAGTTGTTCATTTACCAGTATACAGGAAAGCACGAGTTTGGAGTGTCCTGGGCTGCCTTCACTAGAATAGCCAGAAGAGGGCGCCTGAACTCCTCTTTTCCCACAGAAGTCGGGCTAACCTAGGGGACCAGAGTGCGAAGAAAGCCTCCTGTAGGCGTCCCCTACTGGTAATGAGAGGGCTGGACTGCGGATTCTGGACGTTCTTCTAAAATAGCAAGCACAAAAGTTCCTATTTTCTGGACTATTCCCATGTTTTTTTATTCTTTGTTTTATCGTCTCTGGCAAGTTTTATTTTACCAAAAAATGCCTTCGTTTGAAGGTTTCATTGGTCAAAATCATGTGTTTTGTTTTGTTTTGTTTTTCAGATTCAGGATTGTTTCTGAGGAGAAATATTGATACAGATTCAGAGCAATGGAAAACCCATATAAAATAATGAAACAAATGTACAAAATATTGGGGCCTTCCAGTGGAATGAGTTGGGGACAGGCCAGTGCCACCTGAGCCACAAAAGTAAATGCACATGCTTTCATTAAATTTTGAATGGTTGATGCTTCCTACCATATTACACAGTTAATTGCAAAATAAAAAAATAGGTGTATTATATTATAACTCATGACACTATTTTAAGTTCAAATATTTTATTTATACCGGAGCCAAATCTTTTTACTTTGTTTTGTTGTTGTTTATTTTAAAATTCAGAAAGTGTGTTCATGTTTTGTTAAAGTTTTACCTTCGTCTAACATTCTCTCAAAGTTATTTTCTCTCATTGGTTGTAAGCAAATGGTTAGGCCCTCATCATCATAATGCTTGAATATTGTCAGGATTTTTCCTTGGAGAGCTTTATTATCTATTTTTCCTTGATTCTACATACCTTCCCACTTTGATAATTTGTACAAAATGTATAATCTATTGCATCATGATGCTTTTGATTTCAATGTGGTGTAGTTTCTCATTTGATATAGCATATATTATTATTTTGATAAATATTGTTAATTTGAGTAGAAGTGTCATGATTGCATTTTATCTTTATGCAGAGATTTTATCTCTGCATCTTCCCCAAACACTTCACCAGGTAATTTATATGAAGACCACAATAATCCTTTGTGAACCCAGAGGCATTAAAATTCTCCAACAGAATGTTACAGAGAGTGAATAAGTCCTTTTCCTGTTTTTAAATCTAGTTATCAGTTTTTTTGTTGAATTATGGGAATTCTTACATATTCTTGACCTTATTTTTGTTTCAGATATATAATTTTCAAACATTTTCTCCCATTTGATACGTTGCCTTTTCCCTTTGTTGATTGTGTCCTTTGATACAAAGAACTTTAAAATTTTGATGTAGTCCAATTTATCTATTTTTTACTATTGTTTCTTGTCTGCCATTTTAAAATTGTTTATCTTTATGTTGTTGAATTTTTAAGTGTTCTTTGTACATTTTACTCAATCTTTTTAAAATATGAAATTTATTGTCAAATTGGCTTCCATACAGCACCCAGTGCTCCTTCCAACAGGTGCCCTTCTCAGTGCCCATCACCCATCCTCCCCTCCCTCCCAATCCCCATCAACCCTCAATTTATTCTCAGTTTTTAAGAGTTTTTTATGGTTTGGCTCTCTCCCTCTCTTTTTTTCACCTTTCCCCTCCCCCATAGTCTTCTGTTAAGTATTTCAGGATCCACATAAGAGTGAAAACATATGGTATCTGTCTCTCTCTGTATGACTTATTTCACTTAGCATCAATTTTTATAAGATATATGATTTACAAATAATTTTTCCACTCTGGAAGTTTTCTTTGGCTTTCTTGACAATGTTCTTTGAACAAAAGTGTTTAGTTTCAGTGAAGCTTAATTTACTTTTTATTAATTTTTATTTTTTGGTGGTTAGTGCTTTTGGTGTCATATCTAACAATCCATTGTCAAATCCATAAAGATTTACAACTATGTCTTCTTCTAAGAGTTTTATAGTTAGGTTCTGATATTTAGGCCACTAGCCATTTGGGAATAATTAAGTATAAAATTGAATAGCAGTTGTGAAAGCAGACATGCTTGGCTTCTTCCTGATCTCAGGGGAAAATGTTTAAGTCTTTTACCACTTAGGTATGATGTTAATTGTGGGGTTTTCATAAATGTGCCTTATCATATTGAAGATGTTCATTTCAATTTCTGTTTTTTATCATAAAAGGGTGATGGATTTTTTTTTCTTCAGTATTTGAAATGATCATGCTATATCGCATACCTATGTTCTACTAATGTAGTATATTAATTTGATTTTCATATGCTGAACCACTCTTTGATTCCAAGGATAAATACCATTTGGTCATATCATATAGTCCTTTTCATATGCTGTTGAATTCAGTTTTCTATTATTTAGTTGAGGATTTTATGCATATATATTCATAAAGGATATTGGTCCTTATCCATAAAGGATAAAGGTTCCCCCCCAACCCCACCTCTTTGTGTTATTTTTACCTGGCTTAGATCTCAAAGCTATACTGGCTTTATAAAAAGACTAAAAAAAGTCTCCTCCTCTTCCATTATTTGGAGAAGTTTGATAAGGATTGATGTTAGTTTTTCTTTAAATGTCTGGTAGAATTCACCACTGAAACCATTTGTGCCTGAGCTTTTCTTTGTTGGAAGGATTTTGATTACTACTTTAATCTCTTGTTATAAATCTGTTAGGATTATTTTATTTCTTTCTGAATCAATTTGGTAATTTGCTTGTTTCTAGCAATTTTTCCATTTTAATTGGTTATCTAATCTGTTGATGTATAAATGTTTTGTAGTATTTTTCTCTTATTATCCTCTTAATCTCTGTCAGTAATAATGTCTCTCCTTTAATTTTTGACTTCATTTATTTGTATCCTGTATTTTTTTTCTCAAGCTAAGGTATTCTCTTGGGGCTCCCGGGTGGCTCAGTCTGTTGAGCATCTGACTTTGGCTCAGGTCATGATCTCACAGTTCGTGAGTTCGAGTCCCGCGTCGGGCTATGTGCTGACAGCTGAGAGCCTGGAGTCTGCTTCAGATTCTGTGTCTCCCTAAAGCTAAGGTTTTCTCAATTTTGTTGATCTGTATTGTTTTACTATTCTCTGTTTTGTTTATATCTATCTACTTTAATCTGCATTACTCCTTTTCTCTTTTTTTTTTCCCCCCCCCAGCTCTGAGGTTAGGTTGCTCTTCTTTCCTGGTGCCTTAAAAAGAATTTTTTTTAATGTTTATTTATTTTTGAGACAGAGAGCATGAACGGGGGAAGGTCAGAGAGAGGGAGACACAGAATCTGAAATAGGCTCCAGGCTCTGAGCTGTCAGCACAGAGCCTGGCGGGGCTGGAACTCACGGACCGCGAGATCATGACCTGAGCCGAAGTTGGCGGCTTAGCCGACTGAGCCACCCAGGTGCCCCTTCCTGGTGCCTTAAGATGTAGAATAAATTTTGTTGGCCTCAGATCACTTTTCTCATTTAATGTAGGCACTTACAGCTATAAAATTTTCTTCTGATCACACTTTTACTGCATCCCACAATATTTGGAATATTGGGTTTTTATTTCATTTTGTGTCGAGGTATTTTATAATTTCCCTTGTGATATCTTCTCTGACCTATTAATTGTTTGAGTATGTTGCTTAATTTCCACATATTTGTGGACTTTCCTGTTTTCCTTCTATTATTGATCACTAGCTTCCATCCTTTGTAGTTGGAAAAGATATTTGGTATAATGACAATTTTTAAAACTTCGTTGAAACTTGTTTTGTGTTCTAACAGATGATCTATCCTCGAGAATGTTTTATGTGCATTTATAAAGAACGTGTATACTCCTGTTGTTGAGTGTTCAATAGGTGTCTATTATGTCTAGTTAGTTTATCGTATTTATCAAGCCGCCTATTTCCTTATGGCTATTCAGTATATATGTCCTACCTAACATTGAAGGTTGTGTGTTGAAGTCTCCAACTATTATTATAGATCTATTTTTCTTCTTTCAGATATATCAGTATTTGCTTTATAAATTTTAAGTCTTCATTGCTCGGTGTATATATGTTTATAGGTATTATGTCTTCTTGATGAATTGACTTATCAATGTATGATATTCTTTGTTTCTCAAAAAACTTTTCACTTTAAGTGTATCTTATCAAATAATAGTATGGTTACTCCAGCTTTTTTTGTTGTTACTATATACATGCAAAGCATTTTCTTTTTTTTTTCCAATTTATTTCTGTTTTTGAATATAAAGTGATTCTTGTAGACAACATACAACTTATCCTTTTTTTAAAAAAATTCATTTTGTCAGTCTCTGCTGCTTAAGTGTTTAATTTGCTTATATGTAAAATAATTACTGATAAGAAAAGACTTATTTCTTCCACTTTTGTTTTCTGTATTTCTTACACCATTCTCATTTCTCATTTCTTCCATTACTGATTTGTTTCACATTTAACTGATTTTTTTGTGTATTGTTTTGATTCCTTTCTTATTTTTTGTTGCTTTTCAAGATTTTATTTTTTTATTTTTTCATTTACTTATTTTTAAGTTTTTATTTAAATTACAATTATTTAACATACAGTGTAATATTGGTTTCAGGTGTACAATGCAGTGATTCAACACTTCCATACAACACAGTTGTTCATCACAACAGTGCACTCCTTAATCTCCATCACCTATTTAACCTTTCCCCCCACCCCCTCCCCTCTGGGAACCATCAGTTTGTTTTCTGTAGTTAATACTCTGTTTCTTCGTTTTCCCCTCTCTCTTTTTTTCCCTTTGCTCATTTGTTTTGTTTGTTAAATTCCACATATGAGTGAAATCATATGATATTTGTCTCCTATTGACGTATTCTGCTTAGCATAATATATTCTAGCTCCATCCACATCATTAAAAATGGTAAGATTTCATTTTTTATGGTTTAATAATATTCCATGTGTATATATACACGCATACACACCACATCTTTATCCATCTATCAGTTGATAGATGAAAACACTATCAGTTGATAAGTGAAAACACTTGGACTATTTCCATAATTTGGCTATTGCTGATAATGCTGCTATAAACAGTAGGATGCATGCATCTCTCTGAATTAGCATTTTTTTTATTCTTTGGGAAATACCTAGTAGTGTAATTGCTGGATCATATGGTAGTTATATTTTTAACTTTTGGAGGAAGCTTCACACTGTTTTCCAGCATGGCTTAACCAGGTTGCATTCTAACAAACAGTTCAAGAGGGTTCCCCTTTCTCCACATCCTCACCAACACCTCTTGTTTCTAGTGTTGATTTTAGTCATTCTCACAGGTGTGAGGTGATAACTTATTATAGTTTTAACTTGACTGACGACGGGTGATAGCGAGCATCTTTCATGTGTCTGTTGGCCATCTACACATCTTTGGAAAAATGTCTGTTCATGTCTTCTGCACTTCTTTAATTGGAATACTCCTTTTTTAGAGTGTTTAGTTTTATAACTGCTTTATATATTTTGGATTGTAACCCTTTATCAGATGTGTAATTTGCAAAAATCTTCTCCATTATGTCAGTTGCCTTCTAGTTTTGTTGATTATTTCCTTCACTGTGCAGAAGCTTTTTATATTGATGTAGTACCAATTATTTTTACTTTTTTACCTTGCCTCTGAAGATATATCTACAAAGAAGTTGCTATGGCTGATGTCAAAGACGTTACTGCTTGTGTTCTCCTGTAGTATTTTGATAGTTTACTGTTTCAAATTTAGGTCTTCATCCATTTTGAATTGATTTTTGTGTATGGTGTAAGAAAGTGGTCCAGTTTCATTCTTCTGCATGTTGCTGTCCACTTTTCCTAACACCATGTATTAAAGAAACTGTCTGTTTCTATTGGATTTTTTTTTTGATTTGCCAAAGATTGACTTGTGCATTCATTTCTGGGTTTTCTGTTCTGTTCTATTGATCTATGTGTCAATTTTTGTGCTAGTACCATACTGTTTTATCACCACAGATTTGTAATATAACTTGAAGTCTGGAATTGTGATGCCTCCAGCTTTGCTTTGCTTTTTTAAGGCTTCTTTGGCTTTTTTTTTTTTAAATCGTGCTGACAGCATCTGCCTTTTCATTGGAGTATATAGCCCATTTACATTCAAAGTAATTATTGGTAGATATGTATTTATTGCCATTTTATTATTTGTTGTTTCTAGACATTTTTGATCTTTTCTTGTCTTTGTCACTTATGGTTTGTCCTTTCCAGTCAAAGAGCCCCCTTTAATATTTCTTGAAGGGTTGATTTAGTGGTCACAAAATCCTTTAGTTTTTGTTTGTCTAGGAAGCTCTTTTTATCTCTCTATTCTGAATTATAGCCTTGCTGGATAGAATATTCTTGGCTGCAGATATTCCCCATTCAGTACTTTGAATATACCATTCCCTTCAGGCTTGTCAAATTTCTGTTGAGAAATTTCCAGATAGCCTTATTGGTTCTGCTTTGTAAGTTAAGGACCTCTTTTGTCTTGCTGCTTTTAAGATTTTTTTCTTTATTGCTATATTTTGCAAATTTAGTTACAATATGTTTTGGTGTTGGCATGCTTTTGTTGATTTTGATAAGAGTTTTCTGCACCTTCTGGATCTGGATGCATGTTTCCTTCCCCAGATTAGGGAAGTTTTCAGCTATTATTTCTTCAAATACATTCTCTGCCAAATTTCCCCTCTGTTATTCTTCTGGGACTCCTATTATATAAATTTTATTACATTTGATGGAGTCACTAAGTTCCCTAAGTCATTTCTAGTGTGGTGCAATTCTTTCTCTCTTTTGTTCAGCTTTATTATTTTACATTATTTTGTCTTCTAGGTCATTAATTTATTCTTCTGATAGTTCCAGCCTGCTGTTCATTGCATCAAGCCTCTTTCTACTATCATTTCATTCCTTATCTCTAATTGACTCTTGTTTTTTAAGTTTATTTATTTTGAGAGAGAGAGAGCACAAGCAGGAGGGGCAAAGAGGGAGAGAGAGTATCCCAGGCAGGCTCTGCACCAGTGCAGAGCCCAAGGCAGGGCTTGAATTTGCAAACCATGAGATCATGATCTGAGCCAAAACCAAAAGTTGAATGCTTCACTGACTGAGCTACCCAGATGCCTCTCTGATTCTTTTTTAACTCTTACTTTTGTGGTAATAATCTCACTGATGTCTTCTATCATTTTCTCAATCCCAGTGTGTGTTCCTATGATTGTTGCTTTAGAATCTCCTTCAGGCATGTTACTTATATGTGTTTTGCTTAGATCTCTGCCCATGGCTTTATCTTTTTCTTTCATTTTGGATAAATTCCTCTGTCTTCATAGTTTGTCTAAGTCTCTGCCTTCTTCTCTGTGTTAGAAAAGCTAGTAATGACTTCTGTGTGTCATTATACCCTGAAATTTTGTTGAAGTAATTTATAAACTCTAGTTGTGTGTGTGTGTGTGTGTGCATGTGCATGTGTGTATTGTGTGTTCTTTGGTATTTTTTATGTCCTATAGAATGTGATCTGTCATATTCCACAGATCATATTTGCATACATAAAGAGATTTTCTTATTTTTTTTTCAACTCAAATGTCTTTAATCTTTTTTCTCTAATTGCTCTGGCTAGATCTTCCAGTAAAATCTTAAATAACAATGAGACAATGGTCATTCTTGTCTTGTTCCTAATCTTAGGGGCAAACCTTTCATTCTTTCACCATTGGATGTGATGTTATTTGTTGGGTTTTTATGAACATTTTATAAATACAATTTATCATTTTGACAGTTTTCTTTTAGTCCTAGTTATCTGAGTGCTTTATTATGAGAAGCTGTTGGCTTTTGCCAACTGATTTTTTTCCCCATTGAGATGATTACATTTTTATTCTAGTAATGTGATATTCACTTATCTTTTAAATATATAATAAATATAAAGTGAAATTACAAGCCAAAATAAAGTAATATTGACTTTTATATTGCTTATGTTTTACATTTATAGGAGATGTTTATTTTTTCCTATGGCTTTGAGTTGCTGTCTAGCGTATTTTTATGTCTATTTGAAGAACTCTTTTTAGCATTTCTTATAGGGCTGATCGACTAGTGATTATTTTTTTTTCACTTTTGTTTACAAAGCAGGATTCTTTCTGCTTTGAGATTCTCTGTTTCTATCTCCTATTACACTCTTAAGGAAAAAACTTCTTTATAACATGTGGAAGATGTTATTGGGGACACATGACTTTATTAACCTAATGGCTCTATTGAGTCAAGAACTCAGTGGTTATGGGAAGTATCAGGATATGGCCTGAGGAAGTCAGTTTCCAGAATCAGAGATAGTCATGTTAACTGTCTTGGTCATGTTAGTAATTATGGTGTTCATTCAGAATGAATTTCTAAATATTCATTCACTATATATTAGACATGGGTCTAGATGCTAGGGTGGTGATGATCAAACCAGTCATGAACCCTGCTTCCTGGGGGTGAAGACAGTCAGCTAAGCAACAATTATATTAAGAGTTTAAGTGTTAAGTTAGCTCCACATCTGGCTTTTAGGAGCAATGTTCTATTCAGTAGTTAGGATGGGTTTTATCTCCCAGCTCTGTGAAAAAAGTCTCTATGTGTGTGCATACACACACCTATAGTGAGTGTCGTATGGAAAAGACTGGACAGTGGCACAGAGGTCAACTCATAGGGCTGCAGAGCCTTCTCCATGTGTTCTTAAATTCCATGTTAGCCCTGAACTTGAAGATCTTGGTAGTGTTGTCTTCACATTCTCAGCTCTGTCTACAAAAGCTTTCTTGAATAAGAGTTAACACTCACCTCTGAGTTTCAGTTACAGTTTCCCCATCTGTAAAGTAGGGATAATAATAACTTTTTAAAAAATAATAATCTGTGAAATTTTAAGGATATAAACAATGTCTGAATAAATTGCAAGGTATTATTGCAATTAATTAACATTAAGTATAAGAATACTTATTGCAATAGTATTCTTATTAGGATGACTTATCATTAAAATGGTTACTATCCCCAAACTATTTTTTTAAATTTATCTAAATTCAAGTTAGTTAACATACAGTGTATTATTGGTTTCAAAGTATAACCCAGTGATTCATCACTTACATATGACATCCAGTGCTCATCCCAACAAGTGCCTTCCTTAATACCCATCACCCATTTAACCCATTCCCCACACCCACCTCCCCTCCAGCAACCCTAAGTTTGTTCTCTGTATTTAACAGTCCCTTAGTGTTTGCCTTCCTCCTTGTTTTTATCTTATTTTTCCTTCCCTTCCCCATGTTCATCTGTTGTGTTTTTTAAATTCCACATATGAGTGAAATTATATGACATTCGTCTTACTCTGAGAATCTTATTTTGCTTAGCATATTACATTCTAGTTCCATCCATGTTGCAAGTGGCAAGGTTTCAATCTTTTTGATCAACAATTAGTATTCTATTGTGTGTGTGTGTATACACATACCACATCGTCTTTATTTATTCATTAGTTGATGCACATTTGGGGTCTTTATATAATTTGGTTATTGTTGATAGCACTGCTCTAAATATTGGGGTGCATGTGTCCCTTCAAATCAGCACTTTTGTATACTTTAGATAAATACCTTGTAGTGCAATTTCTGGGTCATAAGGAAGTTCTATTTAATTTTTTGAGGAACCTTCATACTGTTTTCCAGAGTGGCTGCACCAGTTTGCATTCCCACCAACAGTGCAGAAGTGTTCCTCTTTGCATTCTTTCCAACAACTGTTGTCTCCTGAGTTGTTGATTTTAGCCATCTGACAGGTGTCAAGTGACATGTCATTGTGCTTTTGATTTGTATTTCCCTGATGATGAGTGATGTTGAGCATCTTTTCATGTGTCTGTTAGCCATCTGGATGTCTTCTTTGGAAAAGTGTCTATTCATGTCTTCTGCCCATTTCGTCATTGGATTATTTGTGTTCTGGGTGTTGAGTTTGATAACTTCTTTATAGATTTTGGATAATAATCTTTTCTCCAATATGTTATTTGAAAATATCCTCTCCAATTCCGTTGTTTGCCTTTTAGTTTTGTTGATTGCTTACTTTGCTGTGCAGCAGATTTTATCTTGATGAGGTCCTAATAGTTCGTTTTTGCTTTTATTTCCCTTGCCTCTGGAGACATGTCTAGTAAGAAGTTGCTGCAGCTGAGGTCAAAGAGGTTTCTGTATGTTTTCTCCTGTAGGATTTGATGGTTTCCTGTCTCACGTTTAGGTCTCATCAATATTGAATTTATTTTGGTGTATGGTGTAAGAAAGCGGTCCGGTTTAATTCTTCTGCATGTCTCTCTCCAGTTTTCCCAGCACCATTTGCTGAAGAGAGTGTTTTTTTTCTCCCCAATGGATACTCTTTCCTGCTCTGTGGCACATTACTTGAGAATATATTTGTGGGTCTTCATCTAGGTTCTCCTTTCTGTTCCATTGTTATGTGCCTGCTTTTGTATCAGTGTCTTGATGATTATAGCTTTGTAACACACTTAAAGTCAAGAATTGTGAAGCCTCCGGCTTTGTTCTTTTTGAACATTACTTTGACAACTTGGGGTCTTTTCTGGTTCCATACAAATTTTAGGATTGTTTGTTTCTTCTCTGTGAAGAACACTGGCGTTATTTTGACAGGGATTGCATTGAATATGTAGATTGCTTTGGGTAGTATCAACATTTTAACAATATACATTTTGCAATCCATGAGCATGGAATGTTTTTTCATTTCTTTGTGTCTTCTCCATTTTTTTGTATAAGCTTTTTATAGTTTTCAGCATACAGATCCCTTACTTCTTTGGTTAGGTTCATTCCTTGGTATTTTATGGGTTTTGGTGCAATTGTAAATGGGGTTGATTCCTTGTTTTCTCTTTCTGTTGCTTCATTATTCGTGTATAGAAATGCAACAGATTTCTGTACATTGATTTTATATCCTCCAACTTTGCTGATTTCATGTACCAGTTCTAGCAGTTTTTTGGTGGAGTCTTTTGGGTTATCCATACAGAGTATCATGTCATCTGTGAAGAGTGAAAGTTTGACTTCTTCTTTGCCAATTTGTATGCCTTTAATTTCTTTTTCTTGTCTGATTGCTGAGGCTAGGACTTCCAGTACTATGTAAGAACAACGGTAAGACATCCCTGTTGCATTCCCAGCCTTAGGGGATAAGCTCTCAACTTTTCTCCATTGAGGATGATATTAGCTGTGGGCTTTTCATATATGGCTTGTATGGTGCTGAGGTATGTTCCTTCTATCCAAACTTTCTTGAGGACTTTTATCAAGAAAGGTTGCTGTATTTTTTCAAAAGCTTTTTCTGCATTTATTGAAAAGATCATATGATTCTTGTCCTTTTTTTTTATTAATATGGCATATCACATTATTCTTGCAGCCCAGGAATAAATCCCACTTGATCATGGTGAATAATTCTTTTAATTTTTTTTTCAACGTTTATTTATTTTTGGGACAGAGACAGAGCATGAACGGGGGAGGGGCAGAGAGAGAGGGAGACACAGAATCGGAAACAGGCTCCAGGCTCTGAGCCATCAGCCCAGAGCCTGACGCGGGGCTCGAACTCACGGACCGTGAGATCGTGACCTGGCTGAAGTCGGACGCTTAACCGACTGCGCCACCCAGGCACCCCGGTGAATAATTCTTTTAATGTACTATTGAATTTTATTTGCTAGTATTTTGTTGAGAATTTTTGCCTCCAGGTTAATCAGGGATATTGTCCTGTAATTCTCCTTAAAAAATATTAATGTTTATTTATTTTTGAGAGAGAGAGAGAGAGACAGAGAGAATGAGTGGATGGAGGGGTAGAGAGAGTTGGAGATACAGAATATGAATCAGGCTCCAGGCTCTGAGCTGTCAGCACAGAGCCCAACACGGGGCTTGAACCCATGAACTGTGAGATCATGACCTGAGCCAAAGTTGGACGCCCAACCAACTGAACCACCCAGAGCCCCCTGTAATTCTCCTTATTAGTGGGGTCTTCTTCTCATTTTGGAACCAAAGTAAACCTGGATTCATAGAATAAGTTTGGAAGCCTTCCTTCCATTTCTATTTTTTGGAACAATTTGAGAAGAATAGGTATTAACTCTGCTTTATTTTTAAAAAAAATTTTTATTTTCGAGACAGAGAGAAACAGAGCATGAGTGGGGGAGGGGCAGAGAGAGAGGGAGACACAGAATCTGAAGCAAGCTCCAGGCTCTGAGCTGTCAGCACAGAGCCAGATGTGGGGCTCAAACCCATAAGCCATGAGATCATGACCTTAACCAAAGCTGGATGCTTAGCCAACTGAGCCACCCAGGCACCCTGGTATTAACTCTTCTTTAAATGTCTGGTAGAATCACCATGGGAAGCCATCTGGCCCAGGACACTTATTTTTTGGGAGAATTTCGAGAACTCATTCAATTTCTTTGCTGGTTATGGGCCTGTTCAAATTTTCCATTCCCTTTTGAGTTTTGATCTTCCAGATTGTCCAGTTTTTTAGCATATCATTTTATAGTATTCCTTTATCATTGTTTGTATTTCTGTGATATTTAAGTGCTTTCCAATTTTTTTCTTGGAGTTGATTTCAAGTTTCACAGCATTGTGATCTGAAAATGCACGGTATGATCTCAATCTTTTTGTACCTGTTAAGGGTTGATTTGTGACACAGTATGTGATTTATTCTGGAGAACATTCCATGTGCACTTGAAAAGAATGTGTTCTGTTGTTTTAGAATGAAATGCTCTGAATATATCTGTCAAGTCCATCAGGACCAATGTGTCATTCAAAGTCATTGCTTACTTGTTGATTTTCTCCTTAGATGATCTGTCCTTGGCTGTAAGTGGAGTATTAAAGAGTCCTACTCTTATTGTGCATTATAATGAGTTTCTTTATGGTTGTGATTAATTGATTTATATTTTTGAGTTCTTCCAAGTTAGTGGAATACATATTTAAAACTGTTAATTCCTCTTGATGGATAGACCCCTTAATTATGACATAATGCCCTTCTTCATCTCTTGTTAGAATCCTTGTTTTAAAATCTAGCTTGTCTGATATAAGTATTGCTACTAGGCTTTCTTTTGATGTCCATTAGCATGATAGATGGTTTCCCACACCCTCACTTTCAATATGTGTCCTTTGGTCTAAAATGAGTCTCTTACAGTCAGCATATATATGGATCTTGTTTTTTTTTAAATATAAATTCTGTTACCCTATGTCTTTTTATTGGACCATTTAGTCCATTTACATTTAAAGTGATTATTGAAAGATATACACTTAGAGCCATGGTGTTATTTGTTGGTTTGGTGTTTCTGGTGATGTCCTGGTCCTTTGTAGTCTTTGCTTCTTTGGTCTTTTTTCTCTGCCCTCAAAAAGCCACACTTAAAATTTCCTGCAGAGCTTGTTTAGCGGTGAGGAACTCCTTTAGTATTTTTTTGTATTGGAAAAACTTTATCTCTCCTTCTATTCTGAATTACAACCTTGAAGGATAAAAGATTTCTGGCTGCATATTTTTCCTACTCAGCACATTGAATGCTTTCTGCTACTCCCCTCTGGCCTGCCAAGGTTCGGTGGACAGATCCACTACTAACCATATGTGTCTACCCTTGAAGGTTAAGGACCTTTGTCCCTAGATGTTTTCAGAATTCTGTCTTTATCCTTGTGTTTTGCAATTTTCACTATGATATGTTGTGGTATTGTCCTGTTTTGTTGATCTTGAAAGGAGTTCTCTGTGCTTCCTGGACTTGGATGCCTGTTTCCTTCCCCAGATTATGGAAGTTCTCAGCTAAAATTTGTTCAGATAAGCCTCTTGCCCTTTTTTCTCACTCTTCTTCTTCTGGGGCTCTATGATATGGACATTTTTCATTTCATGGAATCACATAGTTCTCTAAATCTCCCCTCATGATCTAGTAATTTCCTTTTTTCTTTTATTCAGCTTCATTATTTTCCTTAATTTTATCTTCTATTTTTATATTCTCTCCTCTGTTTATTTTGCATCTCAGTTATAGCATTTTTTAAATTCATCCTGACTAGTTCTGAGGTCTATGATCTCTGTTCAAGGGTGTCTCTGGTTCCCTCTGCTTTTTTCAAGCCCAGCTAGTGGTCTTATTACTGTTGTTCTAAATTATTTTTCAGATATATTGTTTAGATCTGTTTGAGCAAGTCCTTAGCTGTGATTTCTTCTTGACCTTTCTTTTAGGGAAATTCCTCTACCTTGTCATTTTGGGTAAATTTCTGTCTTTTGCATATTTTAAAGGTTGTTATGTTTCCTGAACCTGAGAGTACTGCTATGTTAAAAAGGGGTCATACACTCTCTAGGGCCTGATACTCCAGGAAGTATTTCTGGTGTATGCTGTGTGCACTCTGCTGTTGCATTTTGACCTCTCTTTCCCACTGGTCAATCCTTGAAACTTCTTCCCTGTTTGCAGTTGTGGAGTATTTGGACCTTTTACTAGGTGTTCTTTGATTTGTTTGTTGAAGTAATCCTGGAAACAAAGGCATGGGGGGGGGGGCTGATCCCATAAAAGAAAAAGAGGAAGGGAACAAAGAAAAGCCAAACAGGGAATCAAGAAATTTTAAGGTAGATTCCAAGGGAAAAGAAGGTAAAAAAAAAAAAAAACACACAGAAGAAAAAAGAAGGAAAAAGAAAATTAAAAAAAAATACTTGATACAAAAAAAAAAAGATAAAGGGAGATGATGAAAAACAAATCAGAAACTATAAGCCTGATTCCAAAAGAAAAAAAAAGAAGGAAGGATAAAGGGAAAAAGTTGTCTGTTGGTGTCTGGGGGCTGGTGGCTGTGCTGGTCTGGAAAAGAGGCCAGTGGTGTTGGCTCAGGGTTAGTCTTGTCCCAGTAAACAGTTGCCAGGCATAGATAGTCAGGGTTTGGTGTTAGTGGGTCTCACCTCCACAGGGGACTCGTGAGTTGCTCTCTGAAGTTCCACTGTGTTGGTGTTGGTGGGGGGGGGGGGAATGGCGCCACTACCATCTCTCATCCCCGTACCAGGGATCTCAACTGCCGATATTTAGGAAGCCCTCACAGAATAGCAATAGCAGTAAGCTTGCCCTGCACCAACCACAAGTACCCTGCACCTTCTCCCTGGCACATGGCTAGGATTCAAAACCCAAAGACTTAAAAGACCTGGCATGGCACAGATCCACTCCCCTTCTCCAGAGTAGAGTTTCTCTACCTTGAAGATGAAAGTCTTTGGGCTGGGACCTGCAGTATCTTTTGTCCTTGGGGAGGCAATAAGCCTTCTTCCCAAAGCACTCGAGGACGAAGACCATTCTTTCCCAGTGCACCCTGGAGATCACTACACCATGCTATGCACTCCAGGGCCAGTTCCCTCCACAGGAGCATGCTCCACAGCTCCACTCTGGAGAGAGTCACACACTTCCAAAACTTCAGAATTCGATTTCCAAAGATGTTTGCAAAAAAAGAACTGGGACACTAAGTCCATGTCTAGGGAGATTTTCCTCTTGTGCTAACTGGATGCCATACTATCTCAACTCCACTCTCTTTCTCTCCCTTTTGTCTCTCTATAGAAGCAGCTCCCTCCCTCTGTGGCTCCACCATTTTCTCTCCCCCAACTCACATCCATGTACTTCACACCTGCCAAGCTGTCTCCCTCCAACTGTGCAGATCCTTCTGCCGCTCCACAGATCAACATCCTGGGTGTTCCTGTATCTGACCTCAATAAAGCTGTTTGAAGAATGTGGGAATCCCAGGATATCCCTACTTCTAATAATGTCTTTCTCACAGGGTTGTTGGGATGATTAAAGCAAATAAATATGTGACCTGTGTTATGTGTTCAACAAGTGGTGACTTTGATGATAAACTCAGGCTCCTCCAAGACAAGGCAAGGGTAAATAACCAAATGCTTATATTCCCCAGTGAATAAACTTACTGGTGGCTTTGGGATTTTAATGGAGAGTCCATTCTCTCAAGGAATTAGTGAAACTCCCTCACCACAAATTGGTTAAAATTGGTATAAATGGACATGAAACACATTAGAATAGGGCTTCACCAGCCATGAAAGGCTATTGTGTGCCTGCTTATATCCCACTTTATGCAGATCAAGCAGGAGGGGCTATTCCTCCAGCTGCATCTTTTCAGCCTTTGAACTCACACCCTTCCAGTGCTTGCAGAAGGGGATGTGGTCTCTCTGAACAGCTCACTTTCTGCTTCTTCAGGAGCAGAAGGAAACAGCAAGTCCTGAGTCCTGCTTCTAAGAACCTCACTTGTCTCCCATTTATATTCAATTATCGGTGAGGTGTGATGCATTCATAAAAGATGCTTGCCCCAGACTTTCAGAGGGTTAAAGCAGGTTTCTTTTAATATTCAAAGGAGTAATCCAGTGGAGGGAAGGAAAATCTGGTGGGAGGTAGGTGATTCACTTCTTTGGGCCAAATATAAATGGCTGGACTAATTGCTATCTTTGAATCTCCAGGATGTCTTCTTCCCATTGTGTGGGTGACCAAGGACCAGAGGGTATGTGAAGGGCATGCTGCCCTCCTCCATTGGGTGACTGGGCAGCTAGACAGAAGTCTATGTACTTACACTGGCCCAGGACCTTGATGCGGCAGTGGTGTGTGGCTAAGACCTCCATGGACTGAGTTGAATCCAGGGGGTTCAGTCTCTGTGGGAACAAGGTAGTACAAATCAGACATCTTGTAGCAGCAGATGAGTAACAGCCTCATGGCCTCACTGGCCTCCAGGGACTTTAGTCACTAATTCAAGCCCAAGCTACTGCTAAGACAACCAACTCTATGGCTCACCTTCTGCTTTCTTCCCCAGTGATTACAGGCTTGGTTTGAAATGGTATGGAACAAGCACAGCAGTCATGTATTAGAACCCCAAGAGTGTGGTGGTAGGGAGGGTATCAACTCCAAGAGTTTTTCTCTTATATGACCTGGTTTCTCTGATTCAGGACCTCCCAGGTGACAGAAAGCCCATAGAGTGCTTGCCCACCCGGTCCAACCCCTGCTCTGTGTTAGCCTGGGAAATCAGAGGCACTATCTCTGTGTCCATCTCTGGATCCTAGAAGCCATAGGGAACATTGCCCTTCACAGTAATAGCTTCAAAAGACTTTTCCACTTATCCAAATGACTAGTTGGGAGCAGGTGTTAGCAGGGGCTCAGATCAGCTGATGCAGCAGCACTGCCTCCCTCCAGATAAGGAATTTGGTGGGGAGGGGAGAGCACAGGTGCTGAGGGCTGTACAGACCATGGTCTGTCATGGACTTTTTGAGATGAGAAGCAGGTTGTGACAATAGAAAAGGAGGTTCAATATAAGCTTGGTAGATGCAGAAGAGACAGGACAGGTCAGGGAGCCAACTCTGACCCATAGGAAGGGAGGGAGGAGGGATTAAGTTTCATAAAAACCAGATGTTTAGCTGAGGCTTTCCCTGGAAGTTAAGATAAAAGCCCTCACAGAACCAGTCAGCAATGACTTCCTGGTCTCATCTTAGAAAGCCAATAAATTAGAGGCCTCTAATATCTGAGGGTGAGGACCACATTGAAATAATAAATGGCCTCTCCTGCTCTTAAAAATTTGTAGGTAGCTTGAAGAGAGGCCAGACTGTCTCAGCAGAGGTCAAGTTTGGGGTCAATCTAACAAGCCAGGACTGGACTTCAGCCAGGAACTCTGAGCTCAGATCTTGAGTCCTGGTCTCTAGTACTGTCATTACCACTAACATTTATTTATTTTTAATTAATTAGTTAATTTTGATAGAGAGAGAAGGAAGGGAAGAGAGATGGAGAAAGAATCTTAAGCTGGCTCCATGCTGTCAGTGAAGAGCCTGACTCAGGACTTCAATCCATGAACGAAGAGATCAAGACCTGATCCAAATTCGAGATGTTTAACCAACTGAACTACCCAGGAGGCCCTCTGCCACTAACATTTAGACCACTCACCTCCTATAGGCCTCAGTTTCTTCACCTGTGAAATGTCTTAATATAATGACTCATCAAAATGTACACTTTTGAAACTGCAAAGGGCAAAGCTGATATAACACATTTCTGTAGTTAGCTGGTTTTAGATCTGACAGCCTGGGATATCAGATGGAGAAAGTTCCTCTTTCTGAGTGAGGCATGTGGAGGTGAAGGATGAGAAAAAGGTACTTCTTAAGTGTTGTCTCTGGGTGACAGATGTTGGGGCTCCCTGGTACTATTGCCTGCCCTACCTCAGAGGACATGTGTTGGGCTCAGGTGTCACTGCTTGACTCAGTGAAAAAATCTGGGGAGATCCCATGCTTGTTCCTATAGCTATCTCACCTGGGGAGAATAACTTTAGAAGGTCTCAGACAAGTGAAAGAACCTGCCTTAGGTGTCACATCTCTTATGCAAAAAAGTCTTATTTCCCTCTCTACTCTTCTTTTTCATGTTTGGTCATAAGCAGAGCTTCTCAAAGAGTTTCTTTGATGGATTGGAATAATAAATATTGTTAAAATGTCAATACTACTCAAAGCAATCTACACATGGTATTGGCACAAAAGCAGACACATAGACCAATGGAATAGAATAGAGACTCCAGAATTGGACCCACAAAAGTATGGCCAACTAATCTTTGACAAAGAAGGAAATAAAATACAATGGAAAAAATAGTCTCTTTAGTAAATGGTGCCGGGAGAACTGGACAGCAACATGCAGAAGAATGAAACTAGACCACTTTTTTACACCATACACAAAAATAAACTCAAAATGGATGAAAGTGCTAAATGTGAGACAGGAAACCATCAAAACCCTAGAGGAGAAAGCAGGCAACAACCACTTTGACTTCAGCCACAGCAATTTCTTTCTTAACACATCTCCAAAGACAAGCAAAAATGAACTATTGGGACCTCACCAAGATAAAAGTCTTCTGCACTGCAAAGGAAACAATCAACAAAACAAAAAGGCAACCAATGGAATGGGAATGACATATCAGGTAAAGGGTTAGTATCCAAAATCTGTAAAGAATGTACCAAACTCAACACCCAAAAAACAACTAATCCAATGAAGAAATGGGCAGAAGACATGAATAAACACTTTTCCAAAGAAGACATCCAGATAGCCAACAAACACATGAAAAGTTGCTCAAAGTCACTCATCATCAGGGAAATATAAAGTCATACTGTGATACCACCTCACACTGGTCAGAGTGGCTAAAATGAACAAATCAGGAAACTACAGATACTGGTGAGGATGTGGAGAAAAGGGAACCCTCTTGCACTGTTGATGGGAATGCAAACTGGTGCAGCTGCTCTGGAAAACAGTGTGGAGGTTCCTCAAAAATTAAAAATAGAACTACCCTACAACCCAGCAATAGCACTACTAGGAATTTAGCCAAGGGATACAGGAGTGCTAATGCATAGGTGCATGTGTACTCCAATGTTCATAGCAGCACTTTCAACAATAGCCAAATTATGGAAAGAGCTTAAATGTCCATCAACTGATGAATGGATAAAGATGTGGTTTATATATACAATGGAATACTACTTGGCAATGAGAAAGAACGAAATCATGCCATTTGCAGCAACGTGGATGGAACTGGAAGGTATTATGCTGAGTGAAACAAGTTAGTCAGAGAAGGACAGATATCATATGAGTAAAAACTCATATGTTGCTCTTGAGAAACTTAACAGAAGACCATGGTGGAAGGTAAGGGGGGGGAAACAATTACAAACAGAGAGGGAGGGAGGCAAACCATAAGACTCTTAAATACAGAGAACAAACTAAGAAAGGATGGGGGGGTGAGGGAGAGGGAAATGGGTGGTGGGCATTGAGGAGGGCACTTGTTGGGATGAGCACTGGATGTAGTATGTAAGCCAATTTGACAATAAATTATATCAGAAAAATAAAAAATAAAATTATGCATTTAGTAATCACTTTAATATAAAAAATAAAATGAATTCTCAAGAAAAAAGTTTCTTTGAAAATTTGATTAATTATGGTATAATTGGCATGCAATAAACACCTATTTATAGTGTAAAATTTGATAAATTTTAAAATATATATGCACCTGTAAAAAGTCAACACAATCAAGATAGTAAATATATCCATCACCTCCCAAAGTGCCCTTGTTACCCCCTCCTCCTGTTTCTCTCACCAGCTCCAGGCAACCACTTTCTTGCTTAACGTCGTTATAGATTAGTTTGCATTTTCTAGAATTTTATGCACATAGAATCATACAGTATGATGGTCTGGGTTCTTTTACTCAGCATAATTATTTTGAAATTTACTCATGTTTTATATACCTCAGAGTATTCTATTGTATGACATATACATATTTTTTTTTATCCTTTCTCCTGTTGGTGGAATTTGGGATGCTTGCAGGTGTTGGTCGTTACAGATAAAGCTGTTGTGAACATTCACGTACATGTGCTTTTGTCTGCAGTAAATGCTTACCAGGGGGATATGTGGTTCATGTGGTAGATACATGTTTCACTTTTTAATTAACTGTTTTCCAAAGTGGTTGTACATTCCTACCAGCATTGTATGAGAGTTCCAGTTCCTCCACATAGTTGTCAACACTTGATATGGTAAATCCGTTTAATTTTAGGCATTCTAATACCTGTTTATTAGGATCTCATTTTAGTTTTAAATTGTATTTCCTTAATTAATAATGGTATTGAACAACTTTTCATGTTCTTATTTGGAACCCATACATCTTCTTTCTTGAACTGTTTTTCAAATCTTTTGCTTATTTCTTAATCGAACTGTTTTATGATTATTTGGTTTAATTTTACCTACCATAAATTTCACAATTTTAAAAGGGTTTTAGGGAGAAGGGAGGGGGCCAATAAGGCAGAGAAGTAGGGGGATCCATACCTCCCACATGTCTCAAACAAAGAAGTGTTGAGGCCAAATGACTTTGAACCCCAGAGCCTTAGAGGAAAAGAGACTGAATCTACCAGGAAGAAAATGGGAAAACTGGAGAAAAGATTGGTGTGTGACTGCAAACTGGGGGAGATAAAAAATGCCATGTGGGCATGGGGGGGAGGGACTCCCTTCTGCGGAGAGACAAAGGGAAGAGGAAGAGCAGCTAGGGAAGTGTAGGACAGGATCTGGACAGGAGAAAGACCTCAGACTGAGACTGAGAGGGATCCTATCTCTAACTGTGGGGCTCTAACTGGGGCTGGTTTCTTGTTCATGGACCTGGGGAGGAGGGGAGTCACCCCTGGGTGCAGTGGTAGGTCAGGGACACAGTCTGCAGTTGGAGAGAGTGGTTCTCTCCCTGGAGGGCTGCACAATAGTACAAAGCCTGCCTGAGTCTGCCACCCTGGGGCTCAGTGGCTGGGCCGAGGGTGCAGTCTGCGGTAAGAGAAGGTGGCCCTCTACCTGGAGTGCTGTGGGAAAAGACAAAGCCTGCCTGTATCTGCCACCCCAGGGGCCTGGGGGTGAGGTCGGTGGCACAGTCTACAGTAGGGGAAAGCGGCCCCCTCCCTGGAGTGCTGTGGGAAAACACAAAGCCTGCCTGTGTCTGCCTATGTCCACCACCCATGGGGCGCAGAGGCGATGGCAGCAGCACAGTCTGCAGTAGGAGAATTCAGTCCTCCCTGAAGTGCAGTGGCACAGACAAAGCAAGCCAGGACCACATATTGGGCTGCACTGAGAAGTGCTTCCCCAGTGCCAAAGCACCTGGAGCGGGACTTTGAATCCTACCAAACACAGGGTCAGGGGAGTTAGTAGAGCAGGGAGGACTGCCTGGCACAGTGAGGACGACTCAAATGGAATCCACTGGGTTCAGCTTAGTGGAGAAGAGACTGGGGGATCACCATTTCCCCCCCCACCCCACCACCAAGGCGGGACCTCAGGGATCACCCCCCAAGAGCCCATAGTGGAGGTGGGTCCAGACTACATCAAACCATGCCCCTCTGCACTGGGTAACTGTGTAGCTAGCAGAGCAGGACAGACTCTGCTGACAGCTTCTCCAGACAAGTGCTGCAGCATTTCCTGGATTAACTCTAGGTCAATTCTGGATATATAGATATATTCTTTCCCCCATTTCTCCTCCTTATCTCTTCCCTCCCCTAGTCTGGTTACTCTGGTTATTGGTCTGTCTAAAAAGACATATTTAATCCATTGTCTTGATACATGTTCTACACCTCCTTCCTTACACTTCTTTCTCTTACTCTGGAATAATCAAGCCATATAGTTTCTCTGTCTGGGTAACTTTATCTTCATTTTGTTTTCCCCAGCTCCTTCTTTATTTTCCTCTCTCTCTCTCTCTCTCTCTCTCTCTGTCTCTCGATTAAACCTTTTAGTCTCTCTGTCTAGTTAATGTTTATTCTTTTTTTTCCCCCCACTCCTGTCATTTCTCTCTTTGTATGTGCTTTTCCTTCAGCACTGCCTCCACCCTCTTCTTTACTTGTAGTTGGTGTTTTTGAGGTTTTTTTTTAGTCTTTAGTTTTTTTGTTTTTGTTTATTTGCTTGTGTGTTTGCGTGTTTTTGTCTCCTGTTTGTTCATCTGTTTTCCTTTACAGGGCTAATCCAAGGAATAAATCAAAGCACACCTGGTGGAGGGTCCAAAATATCACTATAAGTAGGGTCATAAAATAACCAAACTCACAACAGACAGCAAGTAACAATCTCTGAAAAAACACCTCCTAAAGGGCCTGGCACTGGACAGTGTATGAACCTCCTTTAATATAGCAGTGCTCATAGGTGCGGAACACACAACAAGCTTTTAAGGCACATAAGGGACAGAAAACTAGCCAAAATGACAAAACAGAAGAAGTCTCCTCAAAAAAAAATCCAGGAAGTAGCAACATCTAACGAATTGATCAAAAACAATTTAAGCGAAGGGAGGAGGGAAGATGGTGGCGTAGGAGGACGCTGGGCTCACCGCGCGTCCTGCTGATTACTTAGATTCCACCTACACCTGCCTAAATAACCCAGAAAACCGCCAGAGGATTAGCAGAACGGAGTCCCCGGAGCCAAGCGCAGACGAGAGGCCCACGGAAGAGGGTAGGAAGGGCGGCAAGGCGGTGCGCGCTCCACGGACTGGCGGGAGGGAGCCAGGGCAGAGGGGCGGCTCGCCGGCCAAGCAGAGCCCCCGAGTCTGTCGGGCAAAAGCGGAGGGGCCTGACGGACTGTGTTCCGACAGCAAGCGCGACTTAGCGTCTGGGAGGTCATAAGTTAACAGCTCTGCTCGGAAAGCAGGAAGGCTGGAGGACAAAGGGAGGGAGAGCTGCTGAGCCCCCGGATGACAGAGCTCAGTTTGGTGGGGAACAAAGGCGCTTGCCAGCGCCATCTCCCCTGCCCATCCCCCAGCCAAAATCCTAAAGAGAACCAGTTCCTGCCAGGGAACTTCCTCGCTCCGCGCAAACACCCAACTCTGTGCTTCTGTGGAGGAGCCAAACCTCCGGCAGCGGATCTGACTCCCTCCCGCTGCCACAGGGCCCCTCCTGAAGTGGATCACCTAAGGAGAAGCGAGCTAAGCCTGCCCCTCCTGCCCCAGTGCACCTTGCCTACCCACCCCAGCTAATACACCTGGCAGTGTGCAAGTAGCCCAGACGGGCCACGCCACCCCACAGTGAATCCCGCCCCTAGGAGAGGGGAAGAGAAGGCACACACCAGTCTGACTGTGGCCCCAGCGGTGGGCCAGGGGCAGACCTCAGGTCTGACTGCGACTCCGCCCATCAACTCCAGTTATACACCACAGCACAGGGGAAGTGCCCTGCAGGTCCTCACCACGCCAGGGACTATCCAAAATGACCAAGCGGAAGAATTCCCCTCAGAAGAATCTCCAGGAAATAACAACAGCTAATGAGCTGATAAAAAAGGATTTAAATAATATAACAGAAAGTGAATTTAGAATAATAGTCATAAAATTAATCGCTGGGCTTGAAAACAGTATAGAGGACAGCAGAGAATCTCTTGCTATAGAGATCAAGGGACTAAGGAACAGTCACGAGGAGCTGAAAAACGCTTTAAATGAAATGCAAAACAAAATAGAAACCACCACGGCTCGGATTGAAGAGGCAGAGGAGAGAATAGGTGAACTAGAAGATAGAGTTATGGAAAAAGAGGAAGCTGAGAAAAAGAGAGATAAAAAAATCCAGGAGTATGAGGGGAAAATTAGAGAACTAAGTGATACACTAAAAAGAAATAATATACACATAATTGGTATCCCAGAGGACGAAGAGAGAGGGAAAGGTGCTGAAGGGGTACTTGAAGAAATAATAGCTGAGAACTTCCCTGAACTGGGGAAGGAAAAAGGCATTGAAATCCAAGAGGCACAGAGAACTCCCTTCAGACGTAACTTGAATCGATCTTCTGCACGACATATCATAGTGAAACTGGCAAAATACAAGGATAAAGAGAAAATTCTGAAAGCAGCAAGGGATAAACGTGCCCTCACATATAAAGGGAGACCTATAAGACTCGTGACTGATCTCTCTTTTGAAACTTGGCAGGCCAGAAAGAATTGGCACGAGATTTTCAGTGTGCTAGACAGAAAAAATATGCAGCCGAGAATCCTTTATCCAGCAAGTCTGTCATTTAGAATAGAAGGAGAGATAAAGGTCTTCCCAAACAAACAAAAACTGAAGGAATTTGTCACCACTAAACCAGCCCTACAGGAGATCCTAAGGGGGACCCTGTGAGACAAAGTACCAGAGACAACACTACAAGCATAAAACATACAGACATCACAATGACTCTAAACCCGTATCTTTCTATAATAACACTGAATGTAAATGGATTAAATGCGCCAACCAAAAGACATAGGGTATCAGAATGGATAAAAAAACAAGACCCATCTATTTGCTGTCTACAAGAGACTCATTTTAGACCTGAGGACACCTTTAGATTGAAAGTGAGGGGATGGAAAACTATTTATCATGCTACTGGAAGCCAAAAGAAAGCTGGAGTAGCCATACTTATATCAGACAAACAAGACTTTAAATTAAAGGCTGTAACAAGAGATGAAGAAGGACATTATATAATAGTTACAGGGTCTATTCATCAGGAAGAGCTAACAATTATAAATGTCTATGCGCCGAATACTGGAGCCCCCAAATATATAAAACAACTACTCATAAACATAAGCAACCTTATTGATAAGAATGTGGTAATTGCAGGGGACTTTAACACCCCACTTACAGAAATGGATAGATCATCTAGACACACGGTCAATAAAGAAACAAGGGCCCTGAATGAGACATTGGATCAGATGGACTTGACAGATATATTTAGAACTCTGCATCCCAAAGCGACAGAATATACTTTCTTCTCGAGTGCACATGGAACATTCTCCAAGATAGATCATATACTGGGTCACAGAACAGCCCTTCATAAGTTTACCAGAATTGAAATTATATCATGCATACTTTCAGACCACAATGCTATGAAGCTTGAAATCAACCACAGAAAAAAGTCTGGAAAACCTCCAAAAGCATGGAGGTTAAAGAACACCCTACTAACGAATGAGTGGGTCAACCAGGCAATTAGAGAAGAAATTAAAAAATATATGGAAACAAATGAAAATGAAAATACAAAATCCAAACGCTTTGAGATGCAGCGAAGGCAGTCCTGAGAGGAAAATACATTGCAATCCAGGCCTATCTCAAGAAACAAGAAAAATCCCAAATACAAAATCTAACAGCACACCTAAAGGAAATAGAAGCAGAACAGCAAAGACACCTCAAACCCAGCAGAAGAAGAGAAATAATAAAGATCAGAGCAGAAATAAACAATATAGAGTCTAAAAAAACTGTAGAGCAGATCAACGAAACCAAGAGTTGGTTTTTTGAAAAAATAAACAAAATTGACAAACCTCTAGCCAGGCTTCTCAAAAAGAAAAGGGAGATGACCCAAATAGATAAAATCATGAATGAAAATGGAATGATTACAACCAATCCCTCAGAGATACAAACAATTATCAGGGAATTCTATGAAAAATTATATGCCAACAAATTGGACAACCTGGAAGAAATGGACAAATTCCTTAAACCCACACTCTTCCAAAACTCAATCAGGAGGAAATAGAAAGCTTGAACAGACCCATAACCAGTGAAGCAATTGAATGGGTTATCAAAAATCTCCCAACAAATAAGAGTCCAGGACCAGATGGCTTCCCAGGGGAGTTCTACCAGACGTTTAAAGCAGAGATAATACCTATCCTTCTCAAGCTATTCCAAGAAATAGAAAGGGAAGGAAAACTTCCAGACTCATTCTATGAAGCCAGTATTACTTTGATTCCTAAACCAGACAGAGACCCAGTAAAAAAAGAGAACTACCGGCCAATATCCCTGATGAATATGGATGCAAAAATTCTCAATAAGATACTAGCAAATCGAATTCAACGGCATATAAAAAGAATTATTCACCATGATCAAGTGGGATTCATTCCTGGGATGCAGGGCTGGTTCAACATTCGCAAATCAATCAACGTGATACATCACATTAACAAAAAAAAGAGAAGAACCATATGATCCTATCAATTGATGCAGAAAAGGCCTTTGACAAAATCCAGCACCCTTTCTTAATAAAAACCCTTGAGAAAGTCGGGATAGAAGGAACATACTTAAAGATCATAAAAGCCATTTATGAAAAGCCCACAGCTAACATCATCCTCAATGGGGAAAAACTGAGAGCTTTTTCCCTGAGATCAGGAACACGACAGGGATGCCCACTCTCACCGCTGTTGTTTAACATAGTGCTGGAAGTTCTAGTATCAGCAATCAGACAACAAAAGGAAATCAAAGGCATCAAAATTGGCAAAGATGAAATCAAGCTTTCGCTTTTTGCAGATGACATGATATTATGCATGGAAAATCCGATAGACTCCACCAAAAGTCTGCTAGAATTGATACATGAATTCAGCAAAGTTGCAGGATACAAAATCAATGTACAGAAGTCAGTTGCATTCTTATACACTAACAATGAAGCAACAGAAAGACAAATAAAGAAACTGATCCCATTCACAATTGCACCAAGAAGCATAAAATACCTAGGAATAAATCTAACCAAAGATGTAAAGGATCTGTATGCTGAAAACTATAGAAAGCTTATGAAGGAAATTGAAGAAGATTTAAAGAAATGGAAAGACATTCCCTGCTCATGGGTTGGAAAAATAAATATTGTCAAAATGTCAATACTACCCAAAGCTATCTACACATTCAATGCAATCCCAATCAAAATTGCACCAGCATTCTTTTCGAAACTAGAACAAGCAATCCTAAAATTCATATGGAACCACAAAAGGCCCCGAATAGCCATAGTAATTTTGAAGAAGAAGACCAAAGCAGGAGGCATCACAATCCCAGACTTTAGCCTCTACTACAAAGCTGTCATCATCAAGACAGCATGGTATTGGCACAAAAACAGACACATAGACCAATGGAATAGAATAGAAACCCCAGAACTAGACCCACAAACGTATGGCCAACTCATCTTTGACAAAGCAGGAAAGAACATCCACTGGAAAAAAGACAGCCTCTTTAACAAATGGTGCTGGGAGAACTGGACAGCAACATGCAGAAGGTTGAAACTAGACCACTTTCTCACACCATTCACAAAAATAAACTCAAAATGGATAAAGGACCTGAATGTGACACAGGAAACCATCAAAACCTTAGAGGAGAAAGCAGGAAAAGACCTCTCTGACCTCAGCCGTAGCAATCTCTTACTCGACACATCCCCAAAGGCAAGGTAACTAAAAGCAAAAGTGAATTACTGGGACCTTATAAAGATAAAAAGCTTCTGCACAGCAAAGGAAACAACCAACAAAACTAAGAGGCAACCAACGGAATGGGAAAAGATATTTGCAAATGACATATCGGACAAAGGGCTAGTATCCAGAATCTATAAAGAGCTCACCAAACTCCACACCCAAAAAACAAATAACCCAGTGAAGAAATGGGCAGAAAACATGAATAGACACTTCTCTAAAGAAGACATCCGGATGGCCAACAGGCACCTGAAAAGATGTTCAGCGTCACTCCTTATCAGGGAAATACAAATCAAAACCACACTCAGGTATCACCTCACGCCAGTCAGAGTGGCCAAAATGAACAAATCAGGAGACTATAGATGCTGGAGAGGATGTGGAAAAATGGGAACCCTCTTGCACTGTTGGTGGGAATGCAAATTGGTGCAGCCGCTCTGGAAAGCAGTGTGGAGGTTCCTCAGAAAATTAAAAATAGACCTACCCTATGACCCAGCAATAGCACTGCTAGGAATTTACCCAAGGGATACAGGAGTACTGATGCATAGGGGCACTTGTACCCCAATGTTCATAGCAGCACTCTCAACAATAGCCAAATTATGGAAAGAGCCTAAATGTCCCTCAATTGATGAATGGATAAAAAAATTGTGGTTTATATACACAATGGAATACTACGTGGCAATGAGAAAAAATGAAATATGGCCCTTTGTAGCAACGTTGATGGAACTGGAGAGTGTGATGCTAAGTGAAATAAGCCATACAGAGAGAGACAGATACCATATGGTTTCACTCTTATGTGGATCCTGAGAAACTTAACAGGAATCCATGGGGGAGGGGGAGGAGAAAAGGAAAAAAAAAAAAAAAGAAAAAAAAAAAAGAGGTTAGATTGGGAGACAGCCAAAGCATAAGAGACTGTTAAAAACTGAGAACAGGGGCGCCTGGGTGGCGCAGTCGGTTAAGCGTCCGACTTCAGCCAGGTCACGATCTCGCGGTCCGTGAGTTCGAGCCCCACATCAGGCTCTGGGCTGATGGCTCAGAGCCTGGAGCCTGTTTCCGATTCTGTGTCTCCCACTCTCTCTGCTCCTCCCCCGTTCATGCTCTGTCTCTCTCTGTCCCAAAAATAAATAAACATTGAAAAAAAATTAAAAAAAAACTGAGAACAAACTGAGGGTTGATGGGGGGTGGGAGGGAGGAGAGGGTGGGGGATGGTTATTGAGGAGGGCACCTTTTGGGATGAGCACTGGGTGTTGTATGGAAACCAATTTGACAATAAATTTCATATAATAATAAAAAAAATAAAAAAAAAACAATTTAAGCATTATAACTGAACACGAATTTAGAATAACAGTCAAATAAAATAATTTGCTGGGCTTGAAAAAAGCATAGAGGACAGCAGAGAATCTATTGCTACAGAGATCAAGGGAATAAACAATAGTCATGATGAATTAAAAAATGCTATAAATGAGGTGCAAAATAAAATGGAGGTGGCCACACCACGAATTGAAGAGGCAGAGGGGAGAATAGGTGAATTAGAAGATGAAATTATGGAAAAGGAGGAAGGTGAGAAAAGAGATAAAAATTCAGGAGTACGAGGGGGAGAATGAGAGAACTAAGTGATGCAACGAAGCAGAACAATATCCATATCATAGGAATTCCAGAAGAAGAGAGAGAGAAAAGGGCTGAAAGTGTACTTGAACAAATCATAGCTGAGAACTTCCCCGACCTGGGGAAGGAAACAGGCATTGAAATCCAAGAGGCACAGAGAACTCCCTTCAGACATAACTTGAATCGATCTTCTGCACGACATATCATAGTGAATCACTACAAGCATGAAACCTACAGACATCACGACTCTAAACCCATGTCTTTCAATAATGACACTGAATGTAAATGGACTAAATGCTCCAACCAAAATACATAAGGTATCAGCATGGGTAAAAAAATAAGACCCATCTATTTTCTGTCTATAAGAGACTCCTTTTAGACCTGAGGACACCTTCAGATTGAAAGTGAGGGGATGGAGAACTATTTATCAAGCTACTGGAAGTCAAAAGAAAGCTAGAGTAGCCATACTTATATCAGACAAACTAGACTTTAAATTAAAGGCTGTCACAAGAGATGAAGAAGGGCACTATATCATAATTACAGGGTCTATCCATCAGGAAGAGCTAACAATTATAAATGTCTATGCGCCAAATACAGGAGCCCCCAAAGATATAAAACAATTAATCACAAACAAGCAACCTTATTGATAAGAGTGTGGTAATTGCAGGGGACTTTAACACTCCACTTACAGAAATGGATAGATCATCTAGACACATGGTCAATAAAGAAACAAGGGCCCTGAATGATACATTGGATCAGATGGACTTGACAGATATATTTAGAACTCTGCATCCCAAAGCAACAGAATATACTTTCTTCTCGAGTGCACATGGAACATTTTCCAAGATAGATCATATACTGGGTCACAAAACAGCCCTTCATAAGTATACAAGAATTGAAATTATACCATGCATACTTTCAGACCACAATGCTATGAAGCTTGAAATCAACCACAGGAAAAAGTTTGGAAAACCCCCAAAAGCATTGAGGTTAAAGAACACCTTACTAAAGAATTAATGGGTCAACCAGGCAATTAGAGAAGTTTAAAAATATATGGAAACCAATGAAAATGAAAATACAATAATCCAAACGCTTTGGGATGCAGCGAAGGCAGTCCTGAGAGGAAAATACATTGCAATCCAGGCCTATCTCAAGAAACAAGAAAAATCCCAAATACAAAATCTAACAGCACACCTAAAGGAAATACAGCAAAGACACCCCAAACCCAGCAGAAGAGAAATGATAAAGATCAGAGCAGAAATAAACAATATAGAATCTAAAAAAAAACTGTAGAGCAGATCAATGAAACCAAAAGTTGGTTTTTTGAAAAAATAAACAAAATTGATAAAACTTTAGCCAGGCTTCTCAAAAAGAAAAGGGAGATGACAAATAGATAAAATCATGATTGAAACGGAATTATTACAACCAATCCCTCAGAAATACAAGCGATTATCAGGGAACACTATGAAAAATTATATGCCAGCAAACTGGGCAGTCTGGAAGAAATGGACAAATTCCTAGGAACCCACACTTCCAAAAATCAAACAGGAAGAAATGGAAAATTTGAACAGACCCATAACCAGTGAAGAAGTTGAATCAGTTATCAAAAATCTCCCAACAAATAAGAGTCCAGGACCAGATGGCTTCCCAGGGGAATTCTACCAGATATTTAAAGCAGAGATAATACCTATCCTTCTCAAGCTGTTCCGAAAAATAGAAAGGAAAGAAACCTCCAGACTCATTCTATGAAGCCAGCATTACTTTGATTCTCAAACCAGAGACACAGCAAGAAAAGAGAACTACAGGCCAATAACCCTGATGAATATGGATGCAAAAATTCTCAACAAGATACTAGCAAATTGAATTCAACAGCTATAAAAAGAATTATTCACCATGATCAAGTGAGATTCATTCCTGGGCTGCAGGGCTGGTTCAATATTGACAAATCAATGTGATACATCACATCAATAAAAGAAAAGAACCATATGATCTTGTCAATTGATGCAGAAAAAGCCTTTGACAAAATTCAGCATCATTTCTTAATAAAAACCCTCAAGAAAGTCAGGATAGAAGGAACATACTTAAACATCATAAAAGCCATTTATGAAAAGCCCACAGCTAATATCATCCTCAGTGGGGAAAAACTGAGAGCTTTCCCCCTGAGATCAGGAACACGACAGGGATGTCCACTCTCACCGATGTTGTTTAACATAGTGTTGGAAGTACTAGCATCAGCATTCACACAACAAAAGGAAATCAAAGGAATCCAAATTGGCAAATATGAAGCCAACCTTTCACTTTTTGCAGACGACATGATATTATACATGGAAAACCCAATAGACTCCACCAAAAGTCTGCTAGAACTGATACATGAATGCAGCAAAGTTGCAGGATACAAAGTCAATGCACAGAAAATCAGTGCATTCTTATACACTAATAATGAAACAACAAAAAGATAAATAAAGAAACTGATCCCATTCACTACACCAAGAGCCATAAAATACCTAGGAATAAATCTAACCAAAGATGTAAAAGATCTGTATGCTGAAAACATAGAAAGCTTATGAAGGAAATTGAAGAAGATGCAAAGAAATCGAAAAACATTCCATGCTCATGGATTGGAAGAATAAATACTGTTAAAATGTCAATACTACCCAAAGCTATCTACACATTCAATGCAATCCCAATCAAAATTGCACCAGCATTCTTCTCGAACTAGGACAAGCAATCCTAAAATTTGTATGGAAACCACAAAAGACCCCAAATAGCCAAAGTAATATTGAAGAAGACCAAAGCTGGAGGCATCACAATCCCAGACGTTAGCCTCTAGTACAAAGCTGTCATCATCAAGACAGCATGGTATTGGCACAAAAGCAGACACATAGACCAATGCAATAGAATAGAGACTCCAGAAATGGACCCACAAAAGTGTGGCCAACTAATCTTTGACAAAGCAGGAAAGAACATCCAGTGGAAAAAAGACAGTCTTTTTAACAAATAGTGCTGGGAGAACTGGACAGCAACATGCATAAGAATGAAACTAGTCCACTTTCTTACACCATTCACAAAAATAAACTCAAAATGGATAAAGGACCTGAATGTGAGACAGGAAACCATCAAAACCCTAGAGGAGAAAACAGGAAAAACCTCTATGACCTCAGCCGCAGCAATTTCTTACTTGACACATCTCCAAAGACAAGGGAATTAAAAACAAAAATGAACAATTGGGACCTCATGAAGATAAAAAGCTTCCACACTGCAAAGGAAACAATCAACAAAAGTAAAAGGCAACCGACGGAATGGGAAAAGATATTTGTAAATGACATATCAGACAAAGGGCTAGTATCCAAAATATATAAAGAACTCACCAAACTCCACACCCGAAAAACAAATAATCCAGTGAGGAATTGGGCAGAAAACTTGAATAGACACTTCCCCGAAGAAGACATCAAGATGGCCAACAGGGACATGAAAAGATGCTCAATGTCACTCCTCATCAAGAAGTACAAATCAAAACCACACTCAGACACCACCTCATGCCAGTCAGAGTGGCTAAAATGAACAAATCAGGAGACTATAGATGCTGGCGAGGATGTGGAGAAACAGGAACCCTCTTGCATTGTTGGTGGGAATGTACACTGGTCCACCTGCTCTGGAAAACAGTGTGGAGGTTCCTCAAAAAATTAAAAATAGACCTACCCTATGACCCAGCAATAGCACTGCTAGGAATTTACCCAAGGGATACAGGAGTGCTGATGCATAGGGACACTTGTACCCCAATGTTTATAGCAGCACTTTCAACAATAGCCAAATTATGGAAAGAGCCTAAATGTCCAACTGATGAATGGATAAAGAAATTGTGGTTTATATACACAATGGAGTACTACATGGCAATGAGAAAGAATGAAACATGGCCTTTTGTAGCAACGTGGTTGGAACTGGAGAGTGTTATGCTAAGTGAAATAGGTCATACAGAGAAAGACAGATACCATATGTTTTCACTCTTCTGTGGATTCTGAGAAATTTAACAAAAGACCATGGGTGAGGGGAAGGGGAAAAAATTACAGAGAGAGAAGGAGGCAAACCATAAGAGACTCTTGAATACTGAGAACAAACTGAGGGTTGATGGGGGGTGGGGGAGAGGGGAAAGTTGGCGATGGGCATTGAGGACGGCACCTATTGGGATGAGCACTGGGTGTTTTATGGAAACAAATTTGATAATAAATTATATTTAATATAAAAAATAAATTAAATTAAAAAATAAATTGGTTTTAGGTATATTAAGTTGCGCAACCATCACCACTTATTCTAGAACATCTTTATCATCCTAAAAAAATCCTTTATCTAACACAAGGCACCTCTCATCTCATTCCTCTCCATTATTCCACTTTCTCTATGGATTTGCCTATTCTAAAATGTCTACATAAATGGAATTATGTAATAGGTGTCCTTTGTATCTGGATTCTTCCACTTAGCGTAATGTTTTTAAGTTCATCCTTGTTGTTGCATGTATCAGTTACCTAATTACCTGTTTTGGCCGAGCCATTGTATGGCTGAGCCATTGTATGTCTACATGAAATTTTTTTTACCCATTTATCTGTTGACAGACATTTGGGCTTCCATTTTTGGCTGTTATGAATAATACTGTTATGTGCATAATTCATGGATAAATTTTTGTGTGATTATATGTTTTAATTCTCTAAGAGTGGAATTCCAATATGACACTTCTTTCATCTTTTGAGGAACCACCAAACTGTTCTCCAATGGAATGTGTGAAGAGTCTACTTGATCCACACCTTCATCAATACCTGTTATTGACTGTATTTTTCGTCCTTTGTGATGTCTTTGGTTTGTGATACCTTTGTTTGGTTTCAAAGTAATCTTTGCCTCATAGAATTAGTTGTGAAGTTTTTCCTCATCTTATATTTTTTGGAAAATTTTGTGAAATTGGCATTTGTGTGTGTGTGTGTGTATTTTCTGACATCAAATACATTATTTCAACACCAACTTTCTAATTATTAGACATCAAACTAAGTGTTCTATAATCCAGTTCAATCACAGCACTAACTACCAGAGTTAGCACAGAATTTGCAGGTTACAGCTTCAGTTCCACAAGATTGCCTCCACAATGGGATCTCTATCCTACTCACACTTCTGCCCTACTAACTATCAATATGAAATTTCCCATGACCACCTCATGTTCAATAATTTGCTAGAAGAACTCACAGAATTAAGCTAAGCATTACACTCACTATAACAGTTCATTGCTAAGTACCCAAATGAACATGAAAAGATAAATAGGGCTATGAAAGGGTCCTCAGCACTGGAGCCTCTGTCCCCACAAAATCATGATGTGCCACCCCTTCCAGCACATGGATGTGTTCACCAATTTTGAAACTCTCCAAATTCCTTTGGGTGATTTTATCAAGGTTTCATTTTGTAGACACGGCTGATTAAATCAGAGGTAGTTGGCGATTTGACTCCCCCTGGCCTTTCTTTTCTTCCTTTTCATAGGTGGGGGTAGTGGGTGGGGAGTGGGATGTGCTGAAATTTCTAACTCTCTAATCATGTAGTTGTTATTTCTGGTGACTGTTTCCCATTCTGAAGCTATCTAGTACACTGCCCATTTTATATCATATATATATGTGTGTGCGTGTGTGTGTATCTCCATATAATTTTGTAAGAAAAATTTAAATGCTTTATTTTTTCCAGTTTTATTGAGGCATAATTAACAAATTACATTCATTTAAAGTGTACAAAGTGTCTTTGATGTACATATACGTTGTAAAAATAATTTTCATAATTGTGGTTATCACAGTTGAGCTAATTAACGTATTCATCACCTGACGATAGTTACCATTTTTTGTTTGTAAGATCTACTCTCTTAGCAAATTTCAAGCCTACAGTTCAGTTCTATCAACTACAGTAATCATACTGTTAGATACCCAGAACTTATTCATCTTGCATCACCAAAACTTTGTGCCCTGTGACAAACATTGTCCCCATTGCGCTTCTCATCCTCCAACCATTGGCCATTGGAAACCACTATGATACTCTCTGTTTCTATAATTTTGACATTTTTAGATCATTCATTTAAGCAAGAACATGTAGTATTTTTTTTGACATAGGAACCTTAAAAGTTTTTATTTAAGTTACAGTTAACATACAGTGTAATGTAAGTTCCAGATGTGCAAAATAGTGATTCAACATTTCCATACAACACACAATGCTCATCACAAGTGAACTACATCACCTATTTGATCCATCCCCTGACCCACCTCTCCTCTGTTCACTTTAGTTCACTTTGTTCACTAAAGTTAAGAGTCTGTTTCTTGGTTGGCCTTCTTTTTTCCTTCACTACTTTGTTTTGTTTCTTAAGTTCCACATATGAGTGAAGTCATATGGTATTTGTCTTTCTCTGACTTATTTCACTTGGCATAATACATTCTAGCTCCATCCATGTCATTACAAATGGCAAAATTTCATTCTTTTTTATGGTTGACTAATATTCCATTATATATACATATATATGCTGCATCTTTTTTTATCCATTCATCAGTCAATGGACACTTGGACTGTTTCCACAATTTGGCTATTACTGATAATGGTGCTATCCACATCAGGGTGCATGTATCCCTTTGGATTAGCATTTTTGTATTCTTTGGGAAATATCTAGTAGTGTAATTGATGGATCATAGGATAGCTCTATTTTTAACTTTCTGAGGAAACACCATACTGTTTTCCAGCATGGATTCACCAATTTGCATCCCCACCAACAATGAAAGAGGGTTTCCCTTTCTCCATAGCCTCATCAACACCTGTCATTTCTTGTGTTGTTTATTTTAGCCATTCTGACAGGTGTGAGGTATTAACTCGTTATAGTTTTGATTTGTATTTCCCTGATAATGAATGATGTTGAGACCTTTTCATGTGTTTGTTGGACATCTGTATATATCTTCTTTGGAAAAATATCTGTTCATGTCTTCTGTCCATTTTAAAGCAGGGTATTCATTTTTGCAGTGTTGTAGAAGTCTTTATGCATTTTGCATACTAATTCCTTATCAGATATGTCATTAGCAAATATCTTCTCCCATTCAAAGTTTGCCTTTTAGTTTTACTGATTATTTCCTTCACTGTGCCGAAGCCTTTTATTTTGATGAAGTCCCAGTAGTTAATTTTTCTTTTTGTTTTTCTTCTCTCAGGCGACATATCTAATAAAAAGTTGCTACAGTCAATGTCAAGAGGTTACTGCCTGTGTTCTCCTCTAGGGTTTTGATGGTTTCTTGTCTCACATTTAGGAGTTTCATCCATTTTGAATTTATTTTTGTGTATGGTATAAGAAAGTGGTCCACTTTCATTCTTTTGCATTTTGCTGTCATGTTTTCCCAATACTGTTTGTTCAACAGTCTTTCACCCATTGCATATTGTCTCCTGCTTTGTCCTGAATCAATTAACTATATCAGTTAACTATATAGTTAACCACTTCTGGTTTTTTTATTCTGTTTATTGATCCATGTGTCTATTTTTGTGTCCATATCATACTGTCTCAATCACTACAGTTTTTAATATAACTTAAAGTCCAAAATTGTGATGCTTCCAGCTTTGCTTTTCTTCTCAAGATAACTTCGGTATTTGGAGTCTTTTGTGGTCCCATACAAATTTTAGGATTTTTGGTTCTAGCTCTGGGATAAAAGCTGGTGGTATTTTAACAGAAATAGCACTGAATGTGTATATTGCTTTGGAAAGTATAGGTATTTTAACAATATTTGTACTTGCAATCCATGAGCATGGAATGTTTCCCATTTCTTTGTGTCATTTTCATTTTCTTTTATCAGTGTTTTATAGTTGTCACAGTAAGATCGTTTACCTCTTTGGTTAGGTTCATTCTTAAGTATCTTATGATTTTTGGTGCATTTGTAAATGGGATTGCTTGATTTGCTTGATTTATCTTTCTGCTCCTTCATTATTGGTGTATAGAAATGGAACAGATGTTTGTATATTGATTTTGTATCTTGTGACTTTACTGAATTCTTGTATCAGTTCTAGCAATTTTTTTTTCGTGGAGTCTCTTAGGATTTCACTATAGAGTATCATATCATTTGCAAACAGTGGAAGTTTGAATTCTTGCCAATTTGGATGTCTTTCATTTCTTTTTGTTATCTGATGGCTGTGGCTAGCACTCCTAATACTACATTAAGTGTGGTGAGAGTGGACATCTGTATTTTGTTCCAGATCAAAGAGGAAAAGCTCTCAGTTTTCCCCCATTGAGGATGATATTAGATGTGAGATTTTTGTATATAGCCTTTATTATGTTGAGGTATATTCCCTCTATCCCTACTTTGTTAGGGGTTTTATCATTAATGGAAGTTATACTTTGTCAAATGATTTTTCTGCATCTATTGAAATTATCATATGGTTTTCCCTGCTTTTATTAATGTGGTGTATCATATTGATTGATTTGTGAATATTGAGCCACCTTGCAGCCTAGGAATAAATCGCACTTGATCATTAATGATTATTTATGTGCTATTGACTTTGATTTGTTGGTATTTTATTGAGAATTTTTGCATTATGTTCATTGGGAATATTGGCCTGTACTTCTTTTCTTTAGTGGAGTCTTTGCCTAGTTTGAGAAGAATAGGTATTAACTCTTCTTTAAATGTTTGGTAGAATTCACATGTGAAGCCAATTGGCCCTGGGATTTTGTTTTTTGGGAAACTTTTGATTACTGATTAAATTTCTTTGCTGGTTATTGTGTTGTTCAAGTTTTCTTGTTTCAGTTTTGGTAGTTTGTATGTTTCTAGGAACTTATCCATTTCTTTCGGATTGTCCAATTTGTTGGCATATAGTTTTTCATAATATTCTCTTATAATTGTATTTCTGTGGTGTTGGTTGTTACTTCTCCTCTTTCATTTGTGATTTTATTTATTTGGGTCCTTTCTCATCTCGGTAAGTATGGCTAAGGGTTTATCAATTTTTTTTTTCTTCAAAGAACCAGCTCCTCATTGCATTGATCTATTCCACTGGTTTTTTAAGTTTCTATATCATGTACTTCTGCTCTAATCTTCATTATTTTCCTCTTGTTGGCTTTAGGCTTCATTTATTGTTCTCCTCCTAGCTCTATTAAGTGTAAGGTCATGTTAGTTATTTGAGGCTTTTATTGCTTCTTAAAGTAGTCCCATTTTGCTATATACTTCTCTCCTGCAGTGCTGTTGCTGCATCCCAAATGTTTTGGACCATTGTGTTTTCATTTTTATTTTTTTCCATGTACTTTTTAATCTTTTCTTTGATTTTCTGGTTGACCCATTCATTCTTTACTAGCATGTGTTTAACCTTTATATATTTGTAGTTTATCCAAATTTTTTCTTATGGTTGACTTCAAGATTCATGGCATTAGGGTCAAAAAATACTCATGTTATACCCTCAACCTTTTTGCTCTTGCTTAGGCCTGATTTGTGACCCAGTATGTGACCTATTCTGGACAGTGTCCCATGTGCACTGGAAAAAAATGTGTATTCTGTTCCTTTTGGGATAGAATGTTCTGAATATATCTGTTAAGTCCATATGGTCCAATGTGTCATTCAAAGCATTGTTGATTTTCTGCTTAGATGATATGTCCATTGATGTAAGTGGGTGTTAAAGTCCCGTACTATTATTGTATTATTATCAATTAGTTCCTTTACTTTTTTTATTTGTTGTTTAATATATTTTGGTTGCCTCATGTTGGGGGCATAAATATTTATAATTGTTATATCATCTTCATGGATTTTCCACTTTATTATAATATAGTGTCCTTTGTCTCTTGTTACAGTCTTTAAGTCTAGTTTGTCTAATATAAGTATTGTTTCTCCAGCTTTCTACTGACATCCATTTGTATGATAGATATTTCTCCATCCCTTTACTTTCATCCTACAGGTAACTTTAGATCTAAAATGGGTCTCATAGGCAGCATATAGATGAGTCTTGTATTTTTATCCATTCTGACACCCTGTGTCTTTTGAATGGAGAAGTTAGTGCACTTATATTCAAAGTAATAATTGGTCATGATTTTACTGCCATTTGATCACTTGTTTTATTGTTTCTGGAGATTTTCTCTGATCCTTTCTTGTATTGGTCACTTTTGTTTGGTCTTTTCACTCAAAAGCCCCCTTTAACAGTTCTTGCATTTCTCGGTTTTTGTGGTCATAAAATCCTGTAGTTTTTGTTTGTCTGGGAAACTCTTTATCTTTCTTTCTATTCTGAATGGTAGTTTTGCTGGATAGAGTGTTCTTGGATGAAGATTTTTCCTACCCAGCATATTGAAAATATACCATGCCACACTCCCTTATTCCCTTCTGGCTTGGCAATTTTCTCTTGAGAAATTTTCAGATAGACTTAAGGTTTTTTTCTTGAAAGTTAATGGCTCCTTTTGCCTTCATGCTTTTAAGATTTTTTTTCTTTATCACTATATTTTGCAAATTTAATTATAATATGTGTTAGGTTTCACCTATTTTTGTTGATTTTGAGGGGAGTTCTCTGTCCTTCCTGGATCTGGATGTCTGTTTCTTTCCCCAGATTAGGGAAGTTTTCAGCTATTACTTCTCAAATAAATTATCTGCCCCCCTTTCTCTCTTCTTAGGAACACCTATAATATGAATATTATTTTGCTGAATGGAGTTACTGAGTTCCCTAAGTCTATTCTCAGTTTCCATAATTCTTCTTTCTCTCTTTTATTCAGCTTCATTACTTTCCATTATTTTGTCTTCTATGTCACTAATTCATTCCTCTGCCCCTTCCAGCCTGCTGTTCATTGCATCAAGCCTGTTTCCAATCTGGTTTTATACATTCTTCAACTCTTACTGATTCTTTTTTAACTCTTATCTCTGTGGTAATGGTCCCACTGATGTCTTTTATTTTCTCAAGCCCAGTGAGTATCCTTATGATTACTGCTTTAAATTCTCAACCAGGCATGTTGTTATATCTCGTTTTGCTTACATATTTGGCCATGGCCTTATCTTGTTCTTTCATTTGGGATAAATTCCTTCATCTCAGCATTTTAAGTGTCTGCCTTCTTCTGTATGTTACAAAAGGCAGTCTCCTTCTTCTGAAAGTAAAAGTCTTATGAAGAACAGTCATGTAGTGCCCAGAGCCTGGCACTTCAGAGAATGTCTCTGGTGTATGCTATGTGTGCTCTTGTGTTTTGGCTTCAGGCCAAACATCTTCAGGCCAGTCATCTGCAGAGGCTCTCCTTTCTTGGTATGGGGGAAGTGTTTGGTCTCTGGGTTAAATGTGGTAAATTAACTAGGTGTTCTCTGGTCTGCTTGTGAAATGAGACCTGTCACCCTCTCCAGCAGAACTGAGGCCCTGAAGAACTCTCTGGTCTAGAAACACAATGTAGGCAGGGTTTGCATAGGTCTTTTGGGGGAAAGAGCCCTTGTAACTGAGATAGGTTACCTTGATTGAAAAGAGCCATTCTACCATATCATAGGGGAGTGGGGCTTGGTTAAGCACGTTAGACAGCCAGTGTTGGTGCTGTTCTGCTTCTGTCATGTGGTTCTATATTTATACTGAGGGGTTGGGGAGGGAAATGGCACCAGCCAGCAGCTTTGTTCCCAGTGAATTCTGTCTTCTGGGATGAGTTCCAAGAAGAGTAAATCATCTCCCCACTGTGTGCCTCAGGTGTTCTTCAGTTTGCCATTTCAATTATGTTTGGATCCAGGTTTTTTTGCTTGCTTTCTCTCCAGGAGCAGTGCAGTATCCTCCTGGCTCTATACCAGCCAAACGCACTGATCTTTTTAAAACTCCGGGCTTTAGGCCCTTCTGGTTGCAAGAACTCACCAAATTCAGCCTCTCTCATTTTCCAAGCCAATGGCTTTGGGGGAAATGTTCTTGCGCATCTTCTTGTGTGCTCCTCTCTCTCACTCTCTCTGTTACTAAGGCTCCTCCCCTCCACAGCACCCTGAGCCATTTCTCCCATAAGCTAGGTCCCTACACTTCCTACTTGCTTTTATATGGTTTCTTCTGTCCCTTTAGTTGTGGTGTTTGTTCTGTCAGTCTTCAGATTGATGATTCCTGGAGTATTTAGAGGGACTTGATAATTATCTAGTTGTGTTCATGGAACAAGACCAGTGTCCTCCTACTCCACTGCCATCTTCCTCTCTCGCCATTGGAGTTTCAATGGAGATTGCATTAAATCTATAGATCACTTTGGGTAGTATGGATATTTTCAAAATATTATTTTTCCAATCTATGAACATGGGATATCTTTTTTTATTCAATTTATTTCATCAGTAATTTGTTGTTCTCAGTGTATAAAACTTTCATATCCTTGGTTAAATTCATTCCTAAATATTTTATTATTTTTGATGTTATTATAAATGATACTTTTTAAAATTTCTTTTTTAAATAGTTCATTATTATAATATGAGAATTCAACTAATTTTTACATTGACTTTGTATTCTGCAACTTAACTGAATCAGTTCAAACAGTTTTCTTATGGATTCTTTAGTGTTTTCTATATATAAAATTATGTAACTGGTAAACAGAGAATTTTACATCTTTTCCAATAGGGATACCCTTTATTTCTTTGTTCTTCTTAATTGCTCTGACTAGGACTTCCAGAATTATGTTAAATGAAAGTGGCAAGAGTGGGGAAAAGATTTTATTATACCATAATTCTTGGAAAGAATTTTCTAAAGTTTTTAAATGTTTATTTATTTTTGAGAAAGAGAGGGACAGAGAGAGAGGCTGAGTTGGGGAGGGGCAGAGAGAGAGAGAGAAAAACACAGAATCTGAAATAAGTCCCAGGCTCCAAGTTGTCAGCACAGAGACCAACATGGGCCTCAAACTCGGGAACAGTGAGATCATGACCTGAGCTGAAGTCAGACGCTTAACTGAGCCACCCAGCCTCCTCTGACTGATAGAATTTTCTAGACATTATATTTCTTTTTGAGTCACTTTTGGTAATCTGTGTCTTTCTAGGTATTTATCCATTTCATTTAACTAAACTTTTATGTTGGCATAAAATTTTAGAGCATTTCTTTATAATCCTTTTTTATTTCTGTATCATTGGTAATAATGTCCTCTCATCCACAACTTTAGTAGGTTGAGGCTTCTCTCTCCTTTTTCATAGTGAATCTACTAAAATATTGTCAATTTTATTGATCTTTTGAAAGAACCATCTTTTGGTTTTATTAATTTTCTGCATTGTGTTTCTATTCTCTGTTTCATTAATTTCTACTCTAATCTTTATTCTTTCATTCTGTTTGATTTAGATTTAGTTTGCTCTTCTTTGCCTACTTTCTCAAGGTAGAAAGTTGAGGGTATCAATTTTTTAATTATTATTATTTTTCTTAACTTGTTTTATTTTTTATTATTTTTTAAAATTTACATCCAAATTAGTTAGCATATAGTGCAACAATGATTTCAGGAGTGGATTCCTTAGTGCCCCTTACCCATTTAGCCCATCCCCCCTCCCACAACCCCTCCAGTAACCCTCAGTTTGTTCTCCATATTTATGAGTCTCTTCTGTTTTGTTCCCCTCCCTGTTTTTGTGTTTTGTTTCCCTTCCCTTATGCTCATCTGTTTTGTCTCTTGAAGTCCCCATGTGAGTGAAGTCATATGATTTTTGTCTTTCTCTGACTAATTTCACTTAGCGTAATACCCTCTAGTTTCATCCACATGGTTGCAAAAGGCAAGATTTCATTCTTTTTGATTGCCGAGTAATACTCCATTGTGTGTGTATATATATATATATATATATATATATATACCACATCTTCTTTATCCATTCATCCATCGATAGACATTTGGGTTCTTTCCATACTTTGGCTATTGTTGATAATGCTGCTATAAACATGGGGGTGCATGTGTCCCTTCGAAACAGCACACCTGTATCCCTTGGATAAATGCCTAGTAGTGCAATTGCTGGGTCATAGGGTAATTCTATTTTTAGTTTTTTGAGGAACCTCCATACTGTTTTCCAGAGTGGCTGCACCAGCTTGCATTCCCACCAATACAAAAGAGATTTCTTTCTCTGCATCCTCGCCAACATCTGTTGTTGCCTGAGTTGTTAATGTTAGCCATTCTGACAGGTGTAAGATGGTATCTCGTTGTGGTTTTGATTTTTATTTCCCTGATGATGAGTGATGTTGAGCATTTTTTCATGTGTCGGTTCTCCATCTGGGTATCTTCTTGGGAAAAGTGTCTATTCATGTCTTTTGCCCATTTCTTCACTGGATTATTTGTTTTTGTGGGTGTTGATTTGATAAGTTCTTTATAGATTTTGATACTATCCCTTTATCTGATATGTCATTTGCAAATATCTTCTCCCATTCCATTGGTTGCCTTTTAGTTTTGCTGATTATTTCCTTCACTGTGCAGAAGCTTTTTATTTTGATAAGGTCCCAGTAGTTCATTTTTGCTTTTGTTTCCCTTGCCTCCAGAGACGTGTTGAGTAAGAAGTTGCTGTGGGCAAGATCAAAGAGATTTTGCCTGCTTTCTCCTCAAGGATTTTGATGGCTTCCTGTCTTACATTTAGGTATTTTATCCATTTTAGTTTATTTTTCTGTATGGTGTAAGAAGGTGGTCCAGGTTCATTCTTCTGCATGTCACTGTTAGGGTATCAATTTTTCATCCTCCTTTTTAATCTAGGTATTTATAGCTATAAATTTCCCTTTAACAGTTCCCATATGCTTTGGTATGTTTTGTGTTATTTTTGTTTCCTCAAAGTATTTTCTAACTTCCCTAATGATTTTTTTTGTCTCCCTTGACTAGAGTTAGTTTCCACATATTTGTGAAATTTCCACATTTTTTTCTGTTACTGATTTCTAATCTAATTTCATTATGGCCTAGGACATATTTTGTATTACTTTAACCGTTTTAAATTTGAGGTTTGTTTTTGGTCTAACATAAGGTTTATCCTGGGGAATGTTCCATGTGCACTTGAAAAGAAGATATGTTATTAATAAGTTTATATACATTTACATTAGGTTATAGTATAGTTTGATTTTTCTATTTTGTTGTTGCTCTTATTGATAATATCTTCTGTCTATATGTTCTATTATTAAAAATGGGATATTGAAGCCCCCAATCATTATTGTTGAATTATCTATTTTTTTCAATTCTGTCAGATTTTGCTTCATGTATTTTGGGATCTGTTGTTGTTTGGTGCAAACATATTTATAGTTGTTATAACTTCCAAATGAATGGATCATTTTAAAATTATGAAATATCCTTCTTTATCTCTATTTATCTTTTCTGTGTCCTAAAGTTTACTTTGATATTAAAAAGGCCTCTTTTCCTTTTTTTTCTTCTTCTTCAGTCTCAGGTGATTGTGGGCTGCATTTACATTTCAAAGACATAAGGTTTCTTTGTGGCTCAGTGAGTTAAGTGTCTGATTCTTGATTTCAGCTCAGGTCATAATCTCATGGTTTGTGGGTTTGAGCTTCAGACTGGGCTCAACTGTGACAGCATGGAGCCTGTTGGGATTCTTTCTCTATATATACCCCACCCCACTCACTCTTTCTCTCAAAATAAAGTAAAACTTAAAGAAAAGAATTTTATAGTAATTGTTAAATCCATCTTCTTTTTTTTAAGTACAGGACAATTCTTTTACAATAACCTAATATTTTATAATATCTATAAACATTTTGAGAGGGACAGGTGTGGTTTGCGGATTGGTAACCACAGGTGGGCCTGAATTATTTCTAGAGTTGAATTTCTGATTTTGTAAATATTTGAAGACAAAGAGAGTTGAGTCCAATTCCTCCAAAGAACTGGATCATAACCTGAATATCAAAGTATTTATCGACATTTTAAATTATTTTTTTAATGTTAGGGAAAATTTTTAATCTGTAAAAGCATTTTAAGGAAAACCTTTCTGGGAACCCAATTTAATTTTGGCATATCTGAGCCCTTGAATATCAGTCTTCTGATCATTTGTAGGAGGGTCTAGGAGAAATCAGAGATCTAAATAAATGGACAAACATAACTTGTTTATGGATTGGAAGATTCAACATAGTAACCTATCAATTCTCCCCAAATTGGTATACAGATTTAAGGCAATTTCTATTATAATCTCAGGAATACTTTTTTTGTAGATTCAGACAACATTATTCTAAAATATAAATAAAAAGATAAAGAAACTATAATACCTCAGCTAATCTTGAAAAAGAAGGAAAGAATGAGAAGAAGCAATCTACTCTATTTCAAGGCTTATCTAATTAAGAAGGATAAGTAAAGGATACACACATTGAACAATGGACCTAAATATAGAGAATGCAGAAATATATCTATACAGCTATTTTCAACTGAGCAGACAATGAGAAAAAAGAAATTTAATGGAATAAAGATAGCCTTTCAACAGATGATGCTGGAGCAATTTCACATCCACTGGTGTGGAAAATGCACTTCAATTTAAGTCGCACACTTTATGCAAAAATTAACTCAAAATGGATGAGGAATTAAATGTAAAATATAATGCATAAAATGATTTAGAAAAAAGCACAGGAGAAAATCTTCAATATCTAGGGCTAGGCAAAATAGACCTAACACCCTAAAGCTGGCTGATTAAAAATAAAATTGAGGTGCACCAGAGTGGCTCAGTTGGCTAAGTGTCCAACTTCAGCTCAGGTCATGATCTCACAGTTCATGAGTTTGAGCCCAGCGTTGGGCTCTGTACTGACAGCTAGAGCCTGAAGCATGCTTCAGATTCTATGTCTATGCCCCTTCCCCACTCATTCCCACCCCCACTCTCTCAAGAATAAACAAACATTAAAAATATTAATAAAAAGAAAATTGACAAACTGAAATTTACCAAAATAATCTTTTGCTCTGTGAAAGACTCTGTTAATCAGATGAAAACACAAGTTTCAAACTGAGAGAAAATATTTTCAAACCCAATACCTGAAAGGACCATTATCTAAAGTGTACAAAGAACTCTGAAAATTCAACAGTACAAAAAAAAAAAAAAGCACACTCCCTTAGAATATGGCCATAAGCCATGAAGAAATATCTCACCAAATAATATGACAAATAAGCACATGAAAAGATATTTCACATCATTAGTGATTAAGAAAATACAAATTTCCAACAGTACACTAAAAGAATTATTCACCACAATCAAGTGGGATATATTCCTGGGCTGCAAGAATGCTTTAATATTTGCAAATCAATCAACGTGACACACCAAAAAGAAGGGATATAAACCATATGATCCTCTCAATAGATGGAGAAAAAGCATTTGACAAAGTACAACATCCATCCATGATAAAAAACACTCAATAAAGTACGGATAGAGCGAACATATCTCAACATAATAAAGGCCATATACAAAAAAAAACCCACATCTAATATCATCCTTAATGGGGAAAAACTGCTAGCTTTACCCCTATGGTCAGGAAAAAGATAAGGATGTCCACTCTCACCACTGTTGTTCAACATAGTACTGGAAGTCCTAGCCTCAGACAACAAAAGGAAATAAAAGACATCTAAATCAGTGAAAGTCAAAATTTCACTCTTCAAAGATGAAATGATACTTTTTGTGGAAAACCTGAAAGACTCAACCAGAAAGTTGCTAGAACTGATACATAAATTCAGCAAGCTATAGGATATAAAATCAACATGCAGAAATCTGTTGTATTTCTATTACCAATAATGAAGCAGCCAAAAAAAGAAATCAAGGTATCAATCCCATTTGTAATTGCACCAAAAACAATAATATACCTAGGAATGAACCTAACTAAAGAGGTAAAAGATCAATACTCTGAAAACTATAGTACATAAAACTTATGAAAGAAAGTAAAGAAGACACAAATAAATGGAAAGGCATTCCATGCTCATGGATTGGAAGAACATTGTTAAAATGTCTATACTACCCAGAACAATTTAATGCAATCCTTATCAAAATACCACCAGCATTTTTTTTACAGAGCTAGAACAAGCCTAAAATTTTTATGGAACTACAAAAGACTACAAATAGCCAAAGCAATCCTGAAAAAAGAAAAACAAAACTGGAGGCATCACGATTCTGGATTTCAAACTATATTACAAAACTGTAGTCATCAAGACAGTATGGTACTGGTACAAATACAGACACATTGATTGATGGAACAGAATAGAAAACCCAGAAATGGACCCACAACCATATGGTCAGCTCATCTTTGACAAAGCAGGAAAGAAAATCCAATGGACAAAAAACAGTCTTTTCAACAAATGGTGTTGGGAAAACTGGACAGCAACATACAGAAGAATGAAATTGGACCACTTTCTTACACCATACACAAAAATCAACTCAAAATTGGATGAAACCCTAAATGTGAGACAGGAAACAATCAAAATCCTAGAGGAGAACACAGGCAGCAACCTCTTTGAGCTCAGGCAGAGCACCTTCTTACCAGACACTTATTGCTGAAGACAAAAGTAACAAAACAAACATGAACTATTGGGACTTCATCAAAATAAAAACTTCTGCATGGCAAAGGAAACAATCAGCAAACTAAAAGGCAGTCTGTGGCATGGGAGAATATATTTGCAAGTGACATATCTGATAAAGGGTTAGAGTCCAAAATCTATAAAGATTTTATCAAACTCAACACCCAATAAACAACCCACTTAAGAAATAGGCAGAAAAAATGAACCGACACTTTTCCAAAGACATCCAGATGGCCAACAGACACATGAACATCACTCACCATTGGGGAAATAAAACTCAAAACCATGATGAGATTCCACCTCACACCTGTCAGAATGGCTAAAATTAACAACACAAGAAACAACAAGTGTGTTGGTGAGGATGCTGAACCTTCTTACAGTGTTGGTGGAAATGCAAAGTGGTGAAGTCACTGTGTGGAACAGTAAGGAGGTTCCTCAAAAAGACTAATAATAGAACTACCTTTTGATTCAGTAATTGCACTCTTAGGTATTTACCCAGAGGATACCAAAATACATATTTGAAGGGATACTTACACTCCAATGTTTATAGCAGCATTATCAACAATAGCAAATTATGGAAAGAGCCCAAATGTCCATAAGCTGATGAATGGATAAGGAAGATATTATATATATATATATTCCATTATATATATAATGGAATATTACTCAGCTATCAAAAAGAATTAAATCTTGCCATTTGCAATGACATGGATGGAGCTAGAATGTATTATGGTAAGCAAGATAAGTCATTAAGAAAAAGACAAATGACATATGATTTCACTCATATATGGAAATTAAAAACAAAACAGATGAAAATATGGGAAGAGGGGTAGGAGAGAGGGAAACTAACCACAAGAGTCTCTTAACAATAGAGAACAAACTGAGGGTTGATGGAAATTTGTGAGTAGCAGATGTGTTGGATGGGTGATGGGTATTAAGGAGGATAATTGTGATATGTACTGGAAGTTGTATGTAAGTGATGAATCACTGAATTCTCCTCCTGAAATCAATATTTCACTGTACATTAACTAAAATTTAAATAAAAAATAAAATCATAAAAAGAAAAGGTGAGTGTGCTTTTCCTCCAGTTAAAAAAAAAAAGAAAAACGAATGGGCAATAAACAAGAAATAATGTTTAACCACACCATTAATTAAGTAAATGTAAGTCAAAACAGAATTCATTTATCAGATTGAGAAATACTTACAAATTTAAAATTTAAAGAAAAAGAAATAAGAAATAAAATGCCCACTATGACCACACATCTATACTATGAAGGACTAGGCAGCCTTTAAAACAAATGACATGGAAATATTTCTGACATATAGGTATATGCAAAATAATTCAGAAAGATACATAAAGTATGAATACATTCGTTTTAAAACCCAGCAACTACCAAAAATACACTTGCATGAATTCCTATACAGACATAGATATGAATGCAGAGAATGGACTAAAAATGTAGACCAGTTGATAATAACTAGATATGAAGAGGAAAGTTGGTTTAGATGTGGTGAAGAGTGATGCACACATCAATCAGTTTTCTTTTCCATTGTTTGAGCATTTTACCAAAAAAAAAAAAAAAAATGCTCTGGTATTACTTCTGCAATTGTAGAATTCAATAGATTTAATTTAATTTAATTAAATTAATTAATTAATTAATTAATTTATTTATTTTTGTTAAACATAATTTATTATCAAATTGGTTTCTTTTTTTTTTTTTTTTTTTATAATATATGAAATTTATTGTCCAAATTGGTTTCCATAAAACACCCAGTGCTCATCCCAAAAGGTGCCCTACTCAATACCCATCACCCACCCTCTCCTCCCTCCCACCCCCCATCAACCCTCAGTTTGTTCTCAGTTTTTAACAGTCTCTTATGCTTTGGCTCTCTCCCACTCTAACCTCTTTTTTTTTTTTTTTTTTTTTTTTTTTCTTTTTTCCTCCCCTCCCCCACGGGTTCCTGTTACGTTTCTCAGGGTCCACATAAGAGTGAAACCATATGGTATCTGTCTTTCTCTGTATGGCTTATTTCACTTAGCATCACACTCTCCAGTTCCATCCACGTTGCTACAAAAGGCCATATTTCATTTTTTCTCATTGCCACGTAGTATTCCATTGTGTATATAAACCACAATTTCTTTATCCATTCATCAGTTGATGGACATTTAGGCTCTTTCCATAATTTGGCTATTGTTGAGAGTGCTGCTATGAACATTGGGGTACAAGTGCCCCTATGCATCAGTACTCCTGTATCCCTTGGATAAATTCCCAGCAGTGCTATTGCTGGGTCATAGGGTAGGTCTATTTTTAATTTTCTGAGGAACCTCCACACTGTTTTCCAGAGCGGCTGCACCAATTTGCATTCCCACCAACAGTGCAAGAGGGTTCCCGTTTCTCCACATCCTCGCCAGCATCTATAGTCTCCTGATTTGTTCATTTTGGCCACTCTGACTGGCGTGAGGTGATACCTGAGTGTGGTTTTGATTTGTATTTCCCTGATAAGGAGTGACGCTGAACATCTTTTCATGTGCCTGTTGGCCATCCGGATGTCTTCTTTAGAGAAGTGTCTATTCATGTTTTCTGCCCATTTCTTCACTGGGTTATTTGTTTTTCGGGTGTGGAGTTTGGTGAGCTCTTTATAGATTCTGGATACTAGCCCTTTGTCCGATATGTCATTTGCAAATATCTTTTCCCATTCCGTTGGTTGCCTTTTAGTTTTGTTGGTTGTTTCCTTTGCTGTGCAGAAGCTTTTTATCTTCATAAGGTCCCAGTAATTCACTTTTGCTTTTAATTCCCTTGCCTTTGGGGATGTGTCGAGTAAGAGATTGCTACGGCTGAGGTCAGAGAGGTCTTTTCCTGCTTTCTCCTCTAAGGTTTTGATGGTTTCCTGTGTCACATTCAGGTCCTTTATCCATTTTGAGTTTATTTTTGTGAATGGTGTGAGAAAGTGGTCTAGTTTCAACCTTCTGCATGTTGCTGTCCAGTTCTCCCAGCACCATTTGTTAAAGAGGCTGTCTTTTTTCTATTGGATGTTCTTTCCTGCTTTGTCAAAGATGAGTTGACCATACGTTTGTGGGTCTAGTTCTGGGGTTTCTATTCTATTCCATTGGTCTATGTGTCTGTTTTTGTGCCAATACCATGCTGTCTTGATGATGACAGCTTTGTAGTAGAGGCTAAAGTCTGGGATTGTGATGCCTCCTGCTTTGGTCTTCTTCTTCAAAATTCCTTTGGCTATTCGGGGCCTTTTGTGGTTCCATATGAATTTTAGGATTGCTTGTTCTAGTTTCGAGAAGAATGCTGGTGCAATTTTGATTGGGATTGCATTGAATGTGTAGATAGCTTTGGGTAGTATTGACATTTTGACAATATTTATTTTTCCAATCCATGAGCAGGGAATGTCTTTCCATTTCTTTAAATCTTCTTCAATTTCCTTCATAAGCTTTCTATAGTTTTCAGCATACAGATCCTTTACATCTTTGGTTAGATTTATTCCTAGGTATTTTATGCTTCTTGGTGCAATTGTGAATGGGATCAGTTTCTTTATTTGTCTTTCTGTTGCTTCATTGTTAGTGTATAAGAATGCAACTGATTTCTGTACATTGATTTTGTATCCTGCGACTTTGCTGAATTCATGTATCAATTCTAGCAGACTTTTGGTGGAGTCTATCGGATTTTCCATGTATAATATCATGTCATCTGCAAAGAGCGAAAGCTTGACTTCATCTTTGCCAATTTTGATGCCTTTGATTTCCTTTTGTTGTCTGATTGCTGATGCTAGAACTTCCAGCACTATGTTAAACAACAGCGGTGAGAGTGGGCATCCCTGTCGTGTTCCTGATCTCAGGGAAAAAGCTCTCAGTTTTTCCCCGTTGAGGATGATGTTAGCTGTGGGCTTTTCATAAATGGCTTTTTATGATCTTTAAGTATGTTCCTTCTATCCCGACTTTCTCAAGGGTTTTTATTAAGAAAGGGTGCTGGATTTTGTCAAAGGCCTTTTCTGCATCGATTGACAGGATCATATGGTTCTTCTCTTTTTTTTTGTTAATGTGATGTATCACGTTGATTGATTTGCGAATGTTGAACCAGCCCTGCATCCCAGGAATGAATCCCACTTGATCATGGTGAATAATTCTTTTTATATGCCGTTGAATTCGATTTGCTAGTATCTTATTGAGAATTTTTGCATCCGTATTCATCAGGGATATTGGCCGGTAGTTCTCTTTTTTTACTGGGTCTCTATCTGGTTTAGGAATCAAAGTAATACTGGCTTCATAGAATGAGTCTGGAAGTTTTCCTTCCCTTTCTATTTCTTGGAATAGCTTGAGAAGGATAGGTATTATCTCTGCTTTAAACGTCTGGTAGAACTCCCCTGGGAAGCCATCTGGTCCTGGACTCTTATTTGTTGGGAGATTTTTAATAACCGATTCAATTTCTTCGCTGGTTATGGGTCTGTTCAAGCTTTCTATTTCCTCCTGGTTGAGTTTTGGAAGAGTGTGGGTGTTCAGGAATTTGTCCATTTCTTCCAGGTTGTCCAATTTGTTGGCATATAATTTTTCATAGTATTCCCTGATAATTGTTTGTATCTCTGAGGGATTGGTTGTAATAATTCCACTTTCATTCATGATTTTATCTATTTGGGTCATCTCCCTTTTCTTTTTGAGAAGCCTGGCTAGAGGTTTGTCAATTTTGTTTATTTTTTCAAAAAACCAACTCTTGGTTTCGTTGATCTGCTCTACAGTTTTTTTAGACTCTATATTGTTTATTTCTGCTCTGATCTTTATTATTTCTCTTCTTCTGCTGGGTTTAGGCTGCCTTTGCTGTTCTGCTTCCATTTCCTTTAGGTGTGCTGTTAGATTTTGTATTTGGGATTTTTCTTGTTTCTTGAGATAGGCCTGGATTGCAATGTATTTTCCTCTCAGGACTGCCTTCGCTGCGTCCCAAAGCGTTTGGATTGTTGTATTTTCATTTTCGTTTGTTTCCATATATTTTTTGATTTCTTCTCTAATTGCCTGGTTGACCCACTCATTCGTTAGTAGGGTGCTCTTTAACCTCCATGCTTTTGGAGGTTTTCCAGACTTTTTTCTGTGGTTGATTTCAAGCTTCATAGCATTGTGGTCTGAAAGTATGCATGGTATAATTTCAATTCTGGTAAACTTATGGAGGGCTGTTTTGTGACCCAGTATATGATCTATCTTGGAGAATGTTCCATGTGCACTCGAGAAGAAAGTATATTCTGTTGCTTTGGGATGCAGAGTTCTAAATATATCTGTCAAGTCCATCTGATCCAATGTCTCATTCAGGGCCCTTGTTTCTTTATTGACCGTGTGTCTAGATGATCTATCCATTTCTGTAAGTGGGGTGTTAAAGTCCCCTGCAATTACCACATTCTGATCCATAAGGTTGCTTATGTTTATGAGTAGTTGTTTTATATATTTGGGGGCTCCGGTATTCGTCAAATTGGTTTCCATACAACACCCAGTGCTCATCCCAACAGGTGCCCTCCTCAATGCCCATCACCCACTTTCCCCTTTTCTCCCCACCCCCCATCAACCCTCAGTTTGTTCTCAGTATCCAAGAGTCTCCCATAGAAATCAATAGATTTTAAAACAAAGCTAAACCAACAAGAAATGGCAGGGCACAAATGTTTATTGGCTGTCTATGACAGAACCCCATGCAGTCAGGGCCTCTGAGCATGTCTATTCTAAATTTATGTATGTGATTCACAGAATCAGAGACATCAATTCTGGAAGGGGCCTTAGATATCTCAACAGCTTCCTCAGCTCAGTAAAAGCATCTTTGAGAATGAGTCACAGGATAGGAGTTTGGGTTGGAGTCTAGAGAGTGGACGATAGGCTACCAGAAGCAAGGGTATTCCAGAACCAATGCTAATTTCAACTCATTTTTAATTTCACTTTCATCTCAAAATTACTTTGTCACATTAAGCATTTTAGTAAAACGTTCCTAATGTAATATTGAGAATCCCTACCAAATGCTATTTATTTCCAGGTAATGGCTGGGACTTCTCTTCCATCCTGTAAAATATTCTCTCTACCCATACTCCTGAATGCTATTTCCCCATGTCACAGAGAACCTTACAGCTTTCCTAGCAACTAATGGAGACACTTTTAATTTCTACAGGCTTCAGACTTGTAGGAACAATAAGAGTTTCCTCCCAACTTAGCCACAAAGGATGATAGGTCCCACCCAGGATGGCACAGTCTCAGGACACTGGACCATACATAGGTGAAGATTTCAGCACCTGTAGGGTGACTCTTTTATCAGATGTGCTCTTGATGAGCAGAATCTGTTGATGGAGACAAAGTTTCAGACACATTGAGTGGGCAAAGTCTCAGCCAGCAGCACAATCTCCAGCACCTTGATCCCATACTCCTGCTCCTACTGCTTCACTGTACCACCCACAGCCTGTTGCCTTGGATACCACCATTGATTTCCTCTTTTTGACCTTCAGCTCGTTCATTTGTATCTCTCTTTGATTGACCCTCATGGGAGTGAGGGATCAGAGTGAAACTATGGCCAGGGGATATCATGCCCTCTTCAATTTTTGCTAACCCGACTGGCCTACTGACTTGCATTGGTAAATTTTCTCCACTGCAAAGCCAATGATATTTACATAAAAACATCTCACTTAAATATTCTGAGTCACTTACTGTCAGTTATATGTTTCTTCTTTGTCCTATTCCATCTTTGATCTTTCTTTCTTATCCCTTTTCTCTAATAGTCTCCTAAGTGTCAATGCTCCTCACTTCTATCCTAGATCTCTCTTTGTTACTTTTTCTCTTTGCTCCCCTTCTTTTCTTCCTTTTTGTTCCCTCCCCTTCTCTTTTAATTCTTTGTACCTCCTTACATCCCTTCCTCAGATTTCACTCACTATGTGATCTTGATCTCATCTTCAGACCTCTTTCTCCATTCACTGCCTACTGAACATTTCTACACTTATGTTCCATCAGTACTTTGAACTTGTTCAAAACAGACTTTGTAATTCTCCCTCCAAACTTAATTCTCATCCTTCATGCCCATCTTGGTGAATGGTCTCCCCATCCAAGTATTCATCCCAGCCAGATACTTTGTATTGTCCTTACTTCTTTTTGTTTTTAATCAATCTGATTGTGCCATTCTTACTTGCTAACAGGCTAAAATCCAGGTTCCTGGCATATCACACAGAAAGTTCCATGATCTGAGACTGCTGACCTTTCTCTAGCCTCATCTCTTACCATCCTCACTCCCTACACACAGACACCCACACACATTGGAATGTGCTGTATGCTCTACTTTGGTGCCTTTGCCTATGTTGCCTTTTTGATGAAACCTTCTGCTCTCATTTGCCCATCTTAAGAATATATGCTTTTCAAGATTTACCTAAAGTTTTTATGATATCCCCATAAAACTATTCCTGTTCCCACAAGTAGAATTAATGACTTTCTTTGTATAGGTCTTCTGTGTTCTGGGCAGACATTTTTTTTTACAGCACCAAAATTATTATTTACTTGTCTTCCTCATTAAACAAAAATGTCATTAAGGATTAATTCAGCCAAGGGTTAGTCCTACTAGAAACACTTAATGTATGTTTGTTGAATGAATGAGTTAATTAGCAAATTAATGAGAATAAGTAACTAAAATAAGTAATACTCCCATTACAAAGGCAAAAATCATTTCTTGTCTCAGTGGCTGTCTGAAAATCCATAGTATTTGGGATTTGGGAGTGGGCACTTAGGGTGATATAAGAGAAAAGTTGATTTTCATTGTATTATCCCACCTTCAAGCAGTCAGAGAACTAATATATTTGAAAAAGTTTAAAAGAGTACCAAGTTGTGCAGTACTAACTATGAATGGACTGGAAGTCCAAAAACAAGCAAAATGAGTGTGTGTGTGTGTGTGTGTGTGTGTGTGTATCTCCATGCCTCCTTAGGATTTCATGTAGTAGCAGCAGGAAGGATAGGAGCAATCTAGACAAGTAGAATGAGCAATATCTCTTTTTAAAGAAGCAAGCAAGAAGGCAACTGCTAAAAATTATGATTAACAGGTTAAAAAGTCCAATGATCGTCACAAATACAAACAGTACTTGTATGTGATATTTAAATACAATTGAAATTTTTAATTTCAAATATAATTTCACTTGTAGTTCCACATACAGAAGAAGCTAGGTATAAGAGGGATTCATTATGGGATGTTGGAAGAAGAGCAAGGAAGACATAGGACTTCTTAGTAAGGTCAATGAAGCTAGGAGATCATCTCATCTCAGGAAACCTGTAGATGTAGTCACTCATAGAATGACGGAGTTTGCAGATGCCTTAAACCTCATGTAGACTATCCTATTACCCTGTAACCTATTACCCTGATTGTGAAGTCATTCAGCCTCTGCCAGGACATGACCAATATTGGACAGCTGATTATTTCACAAGGGAAAAGACAATGGGGAAAACATTCCAAGCACAAAGAAAAAAAAACGTTATGTTTGGAAAAATGTCAGGGTAACAGAATGGGCCTTGTGATGAGACTATTCTGCGAGAAGATATGCTCACATTTGGACACTTTGAGTTTGAAAGGATATCAGTAAATTCAAAGGGAGCTGGCCTGTGGTCTGGTACAGCGCAAATCTGAGTTTTAAGTGAGAGTTTATACTCCTATAGGGAGAGATTCATTTAGAAGCAAAAGTTGGAGTTTTGGGGGCAAATGTTATATAGTTAATTTAAAATTTTTTTTTAACATTTATTTATTTTTGAGACAGAGAGAGACAGATCATGAACGGGGGAGGGACAGAGAGAGAGGGAGACACAGAATCGGAAGCAGGCTTCAGGCTCTGAGCCATCAGCCCAGAGCCTGATGCGGGGCTCGAACTCACGGACCGTGAGATCGTGACCTGAGCTGAAGTCGGACGCTTAACCGACTGAGCCACCCAGGCGCCCCTATATAGTTAATTTTAAAACCAACTTGTCCAGGGGTGCCTGTGTGGCTCAGTGGGTTAAGTGTCTGACTTCAGCTCAGGTCATGGTCTCACAGTTCGTGGGTTCAAATCCCACATTAGGCTCTGTGCTGACAGCTCAGAGCTTGGAGCCTGCTTCAGATTCTGTGTCTCCCCTTCTCTCTGTCCCTCCCCCACTCATGCTCTGTCTCTCTCTCCTTCTAAAATAAGTGAAAACATTAAAAAAAGTTTAAACCAACTTTTCAGGGGGCACCTGAGTGGCTCAGTTGGTGAAGTGTCAGACTTTGGCTCGGGTCATGATCTCACAATTCATGAGTTCAATCTCCATGTCTGGCTCTGTGCTGATGGCTCAGAGCCTGGAGCCTGCTTCAGATTCTGTGTCTCCCTCTCTTTCTCTCTGCCCCTCCCCCACTTGGGCTCTTTCTCTCTCAAAAATAAATAAGTTTTTTTAATAAAATAAAGCCAACTGACAATAAGAAAAAATACAACAGATGTGCCTTGTGGGAGAAAAAAAGTTACAGGCTCCATGAGTAATGAAATTATTTCATATGCTTGATGAGAAGTACCCAAAATGTACTTGGGTGTTTGGGCTAGTGTACATGAAACAGTCTCCTGTTTTAAAGGTGAAAGGATCTGTTATTTCTTTTCAGTAGGTAGAAGGTCAATGTAAAAAAATCTGCTTTGTAAATGCATAAGATTGCTTAGCATAAATTAAATCACAGAAAATTTAAAATATATAATGCAATCAACTTGCTTAGAATTCAATCAAATTCATACACAGTGCTGAGATACCTAATTGAATTATGTTTCAATTCCCACATTTCTTTCATTTTCATTTTGAAAGCTACAATAAGAGGGGTGCCTGGGTGGTGCAGTAGGTTAAATGTTAGACTTTGGCTCAGGTCAAACATCGGCTCAGGTCATGATCTCGCAGTTTGTGAGTTTGAGTCCTGTGATGGTCTCTGTGCTGATAGCTTGGAGCCTGGAGCCTGCTTCAGATTCTGTGTCTTCCCCTCTCTCTCAGCCCTTCCCCCACTGATACTCTGTCTCTTTTTCTCAAAAATAAACATTAATTTTTTTAAAAAAGTTACAATAAGAAAAAAACAACAACTCCCCTAAGTATTATATTTTTGCTGAGTCAAACAGTGAACTCAGCAAAATTCACTCTTTGTATCAGAAAGAAGAATTTCAAGTTGTTTTGGCCTAATTGCCATTTAATACCAAACACAATATTTATTAGCACTTATTTCTATTGAGAATATAGTCATTTATACTTTTAGATGTTATGTTATGGTCTATTGAAGTATCATATGGTTCCAGCACATGATGGCATAAAATTCCAAAGGTAGAATATTTTCTGGTAAAAAGGTCAACATTCAACAGTGTCTCAGAAGTTACACATTTATTGTGATTCCCCTTTAATAAGTTGCTGAGATCTCTAAGTCTAGTATCTTGTGTCTCTTGTTTCTCTCCTTTTTTTAACTTCATTATTTTCTATAATTTTATCTTATATATCACTGGTTTGCTGCTCTGCTTTATCCATCCTCACTGTAATGGCATCCATTCAAGATTGCATCTCAGTTATAGCATTTGCAGAGAAAGGGGAACACTTTGCACTACTGGTGGGAATGCAAACTAGTGCAGCCACTCTGGAAAACAGTATGGAGGATCCTCAAAAACACCAAAAATAGGGGTGCTTGGGTGGCTCAGTCTGTTGAGTGTCTGACTCTAAATTTCAACTCAGATCATGATACCAGGATTGTGGGATTGAGCCTCTGTGCTTAGTGTGGAGCCTGCTTAAGCTTCTCTCTGTCTTTCCCTCTGCCCTTCTCCCCTGCTTGTGTGCTCTCTCTCTCTCTCTAAAATAAAATAAAATAAAATAAAATAAAATATATATTTTAAAAAACTGAAAATAGAATGACCCAGTAATTGTACTACCAGGTATTTATCCAAAGGATTAAAAAAAATGCTAATTCAAAAGGACACATGCATCCCAATGTTTATAGTGCATTATCAATAATAGCCAAATTATGAAAAGAGCCCAAATATCCATAGACTGATGAATGGATAAAGAAGATATTGTGTGTGTGTGTGTGTGTATACACACACACACACACACACACACACACACACACACGATGGAATATTATTCAGTGATCAAAAAGAATGAAATCTTACCATTTGCAACAATGTGGATGGAACTAGAGTGTATTATGCTAAAGGAAATAAGTCAGAGAAAGACAAATATATGACTTCACTCCTATGTGGAATTTAAGAAACAAAACAGATAAATGTGGGGAAGGGAAGGAAAAATAAGGTAAAAACACAGAAGGAGACAAGCCATAAAAGACTCTTAAATTCAGAGAACAATCTGAGGGTTTCTGGAGAGGAAGTGGTTGGAAGGATGTGCTAAATGGGTGATGGACATTAATTTCCATGTGGGTACAGGCACCTGTTCGTGAAGGAGGAAACTCCTCCACTCAACATCCACAAGGCTTCCTTCTGAACATCAACTTTCTGCTTACAGAAGAGACTACCTGAAGCCCATCTCCTCTCCACTTTAGTCTGAAGAAGTGGCTAAAGAATAAATAGCAGGAAGCTGAGGGACCCATACTCTGGGGTGGTGCCCTTTGTTTTGTTTTTGTTCCTCCCTGGATGGCCCACAGATGGAGAGAGGGTTGGGCAAGCAGGTGCTGGGCAGCTTATGGGGTAGCTCAGAGCTTTCTTATTGGCAATTACAGAGCAGTGGAGTAAAAGGTATTTCTAAGACCTGCAAGCTAAGAGGAACTTAAAGGTAAGTGGGAAAGATTAACCAGAGTAAGCTGCTTCATATATCCTCTGCTGCCTTTTTTCCCCACCCACCTCCAAGGCAGTTCTCCAGAGGCAGCAGATGTTAAAGTTGAGTGAGGTGAATTAGGGAGAGTACCAGCTTAGAAAAAGTACCCTTAAATCACCCACACATCTTCTGTTACCTTCTCATCAGCATAAACTTCTAATATCTTTTCTAAGGCTGGTCTTCCTGGAGTGACCATGGCTTCATTTAAGTCATAGTATTATTATCCCCATTTATAGATGAAAACACATCTATGTTCTTGTATAACTTTGGCAAGCTAGGAATTTAGAATGGCACAGATCATTCTGTGCCTTTTGAGAAACATACCTCAAGAATTTTGTGCTAGATTTCTTCCTTTTGCCCCTCCAGAACTGCTCTCCACTCTCCCTGGTGCCATGTGTGACTGACCAGAGTGACCACACAATGAACCCTCTGGCTTCTAGCTGGTGCTGGCCAGTGTGGGTCTTGGAGGAGATCAAAGCAGGGAGGAGAGCAGCTTTCCTTTAGACCCAACTGTATTGGTGCTAGCTGAGTTCTAGCCATCATTATTTCTCTCTGGATGGCCCTTTCTATTCAACTCTCCTTCTGGGTCCTGGGCTTTCAGTATACTTGGGAGCTTCCTTATTACAAGGGCAGGAGTAAACTTTATTTTCTTTTGTGGCTCCTTACTTCTTATCCACTTTTATAAATAGGCACTTTTAGGGGCGCCTGGGTGGTGCAGTCGGTTAAGCGTCCGACTTCAGCCAGGTCACGATCTCGCGGTCCGTGAGTTCGAGCCCCGCGTCAGGCTCTGGGCTGAGGGCTCAGAGCCTGGAGCCTGTTTCCGATTCTGTGTCTCCCTCTCTCTCTGCCCCTCCCCCGTTCATGCTCTGTCTCTCTCTGTCCCAAAAAATAAAATAAAAACGTGGAAAAAAAATTAAAAAAAAAATAAATAGGCACTTTTATTAAACCCTACTGAAATATCCTAATTTTAAAATACCCTAATCATGTTTTCTGCTAGCACCTTAAAACAAATATGAATTTTTTAAGTTTAAATTCAAGTTAGTAAACATATAGTATAGTACTAGTTTTTGGAGTAGAATTTAGTGATTCATTACTTATAGCACCCAGTGCTTATCCAATATGTGTCCTCCTTAATGCCCATCACCCATTTATCCCACCCCCCTTCCCACCTCTACTCCACCAATCCTCAGTTTGTTCTCTGTATTTAAGAGTCTCTTGTGATTTACCTCCCTTTATGTTTTCATCTTATTTTACTTTTCCTTCCCTTACCCTACATTCATCTGTTTTGTTTCTTAAACTCCACATGAGTGAAATCGTATGATATTGTCTTTCTATGAGTGACTTATTTTGCAACCTTACACAAAACACACAACTATTTAAGACAAAAGATTATATTATTTTGTTAGTAAGAATTCTATATTTTGGAGATGCAGAAATTGATGAAGAATCTTACTGCACGATCTCAACCAATCCCGAGGGCCACCATGGCATGGAAATACTATTCACAGTCCAGGGGTAGCTCCTGTATCCCTAAAGTATCCTAACTAGGACTCTAAGCACAATACTAAAGAGCCTTTTCTTTGGTTTTGTTATTGCCTGAACTTGACATTTTCTTTTGGAATGAAACTCTCCTAGAGAGATGTAGGATAGCATTCAAAGTTACTGCTATAGTAGGATGCAGTGAAGCAGGTATTCTCTTCTCTGACAGGAAAGTACCTGAAAACTCCAGAAGTTCTTCTCTACTTGGGATGAGTATGCCAAATATGATGTCAGGATAGGGTGCATTGGAAGGGCCAGTACATACCTGGAAAGCAAACATGGCATGTAGAATCTTCTCTTCCTACCCCTGATTTGTTCTCCTTACTGTATTTAGGGCTTGGTCTTGCTTTAAAAAAACAGGTAAAAACAAAAGTGAAAACATCCTAAAAGCCTAACATTATGGTCCAGCAATACAGTGAAGTATGCAGGATAATTTTGAAAACTAGTTCAGAATTTATGATATAAAATTTAATGAATAAAGCAGACCATTAGGTAGTGTATGTATCATGGCTACCACTCTAATAGATAGGTAGATAGATAGATATAGATGACATATATAGATAGATGATATAGATATAGATTAGATATAGATATAGACTAGATTCTGGGAGGATAAAATTATAAAAGAAAATAGTGTGTTAAAGTGATAGAATTATGGGTATTATTTTTTGTTTTTTATATCTTTGTTGGAAGAGATAGTTCTCTCTGGGCCTTTTGATCCCTTATATGTCTTGTTGGGAATGCCAGGGCTACAAAGGCATTTAGCTGGGCCATTCCTCAGGGTTGTTTGTGTACCTAATAATCTTGAGAGATGAGGTAACTTTTCTCTCCAAAGAACAGGTTTGCTTAATGCTTGCTATAAAAGCAGTAGATTATCTAACCTCTGGGTTCCTCAGGTGTGACACAAAACCACTGTATGCAGAGCAGATCCATCTGACTCCATGTCATCACCTGTGTGAGAACTGGAGGTAAGGGGAGCTGACACTTGTAAGCTGATGGATGAACTTCTTCCTGTGCTGTGAGTAATAAAGTTCTTTGTCTCTGACCCAGAAGTCTTGTGTCTTCTGCCAACATCTATGAAACTGTAATAGGGTAATTTACTAACTTATAAGGAAGGCAAAATCCAATCCAAGACCAATAGTCTTTAACATTATTGCAAAACTAATTTGTAATTATTTGTTTAATATTTATTTTTCACACAGGACTACAGATTTTATTAAAAATTTTTTAAATGTTTATTTATTTTTGGGAGAGAGAGAGAGAGACAGAGTGCAAGCTGGGGAGGGGCAGAGAGAGAAGGAGACACCGAATCCAAAGCAGGCTCCAGGCTCTGAGCTGTCAGCACAGAGCCAGACGTGGGGCTTGAACCCATGAACCATGAAATCATGACTTGAGCCAAAGTTGGATGCTTAACCGACTGAGACACCCAGGTGCTTCAGGACTATAGATTTTAAAAGATAAGAAATATGCCTGTCTTTTCACCACTGTTCAACCAGAGCTGAAGGGAGAGCCTGGCAGAGGGTAAGTTTCAACAAATATTGGTTGATTTATGAATTGAAGGAGATGTGTGTAAAGAGAAAGCTATGAGAATGAATTCAAACCCAAATATGAGAGTTTGAAGGCAAGACTGACAGTTTACAATCACATCTCCCTATTGTTAAATAACAAAACACCACCACTTATCAAGTACCTACCAGCCAGGCCCTCTTATAGATTATTTTTTCTTTTCTTTTTTTTTTTCAACGTTTATTTATTTTTAGGACAGAGAGAGACAGAGCATGAACTGGGGAGGGGCAGAGAGAGAGGGAGACACAGAATCGGAAACAGGCTCCAGGCTCTGAGCCATCAGCCCAGAGCCCGACCCGGGGCTCGAACTCACGGACCGCGAGATCGTGACCTGGCTGAAGTCGGACGCTCAACCGACTGCGCCACCCAGGCGCCCCTAGATTATTTTTTCAAAATTATCACATTTAAATGTTCATAACCTCCATTTCCCAGATTGCAAAGTGCTTTCACACACACTTGATCTTAGGCATAAGTCTGTATATTGTTAACCTCAAAGTAAAGCCAACAATAATAGTAATAAATGGCTAACGTTTATTCTGGAGTTACTATGTACCACACACTGTTCCACCCTTTTTATGTATATTACCTTGTTTAACCATCACACCTACTCTGTGAGTGACTTTATTATCTTTATTTTACAGTTGAGAGAATTGAATAACAAAGATGTAACTGACTTGTACACAGTCAACCTGCTTCTGAGCAGCAGTGCTTGAATAAAAACAGTCAGTCATGCTGATACCAGAGCTCACAGATGCTTAAGCTATATTGTTTCTTTGTTTTTAAGCTATATTGTTTCAAAGATGAAAGTGAAGAGAGTGAGAGTGAGTTGCTCTATTGAGATTAGCCAGCTAATAAGTGTCAGAGCTAGAACTCATACCTAGCTCAATTATGAATACTGCTTGGACCTGAAACCAAATCCTAGACCTAATAGTCATAACCAATCCCAAGATAACTTTCTTGGCCTGTTTCTGTGGTCTGACACACCTTACAGTTCAGCCAGCATAGATTTCTGACTACTCTTGCCAATTCTGCCTGACTAGTGTCTGCTCATAAGGCTCCATCCATCTGCCCCATGAGCTCAAACAAACTTAAAATAGAATTACCAAATGCATTCAAAGGATTGGCCATTGCAGAAGGAAAGAGTTCAGAGTTCTCATTTTCATGCTCCTGAATCTGAAGGCACAATTCTGAAATGAGAGCTCTGGTCCCTGTAGCTGTGTGGTTCTGAATCAGTCACATTATCCCCAGAGCAGTCTCATTAGTGACAGCACTGGACCCAATGGCCTCTGAAATCCCTCACTTTCTGCTTCTCAAGCACCATGTATTGCATCATTTGTGACTTCTTTTGGAGGACCTTAGATTTTTCAGTACCAATCAGATCCACTAAGTGAGTGCTTCCTTGCCCCTAAATTCTTCCCATTGCTCTTGTCAGCCCTAGGCCTCTCCTGGGTTTTGTCAGTAAATCACCCACTAAAATTTTCCTACCGTATGTTTTCTTCCCAGTGCTTCTCTGTGACCAAAGATGCTTATATTTTACCATATAAGTTAGAATTTTTGTTTTCCTGTTAACACTTTATGTCTTCCAAGAAATAATGCCTTAACTCTTCTAAATATCTCCTTTGCAGGGGCACCTGTGTGGCTCAGTCACTTAAGCATCCAACTCTTGATTTTGGCTTAGGTCATGATCTCATGGTTCATGGGATTGAGCCCTGAATTGGCCTCTGCACTGACAGTGTGGAGTCTGCTTGGGATTCTCTCTCTCTCCTCCCACCCCCGCTCAAACTCTCTTTCTCTCTCAAAATAAACAAACATTAATATATTAAAAAATAATAAAAAATAGACAAAAAATAAACAAACATTAAAAAAATAAATATCTCTATTGCAAAATATTATTATCTCCCAATATTTTCATTCTTATGGATCAGAAACAAGTCCACTGACCTACAGGATGTTAATCTTGAATGTGCCAATCTTTTATTTATATGTGGTAGGACAGAGACTGGATGAATTAGCTAAGATGACATTTATTTTTTAAGTCAACAAACATTTATTTATTGAACACTTACAATGGGCTAGGCACTGGCTAGGTGTAAGAAGAAAAAAATGAACAAGGAAAGAAATATGTACTTAAGGGTTCATGGTTTAGAGATAAAGACAAACATGTATAAATTATATTTCATACCATGAATGAATCAACACACATGAATAAATGATAAACCACTTGGGGGAGATCCAGGAAGGCTTCACAAAGGAGGGAATATTTGAGCTGAAATCTTCCTAATTTCACCCCACAGACTACATTCAGTGACTACTTTTCCCCATAGTTATGGGCAAGAGTTGACAATGAAGATAGATCAACGAATGTGGGTGAAACTATAAAGTTTCTCCCTCATTTTTGAGTGGCAATGTGGTCCGCTAGAGGGAGCCACATAATTGTGGGAGAGGAGCAAGTCACCTTCCTTGGTGTCTTTGGCTAACTCCTCATTCAGGAAACGTTTTAGTTTTAATGACAGTTGTTCCCCAATCCCAAATCATCATGTATGCATTGTCAATGATCCTATAAATCTGAATGTTTCTTTCTTTCTGAGTAACTTATTCATTTCCTTAATTGATGGAAATGAAACCAGAGATAGCTAATCATAATGGAGTGTTGGTAACAATTCCAGATCTTACCATGAAATTTGACAGAAGGGCCCTCATGGGCAGGGTTCTTTCTTCATTTGAATGCTGACTCTCATACAGGCTTGGCCATATGTCTTCAGGTATTTTCTGAAGACAAAACAAGCTTTTTGATCCCTGCCTGTGAATTCTTGTTATATCAGAACACAGTTCTTTCTTTTCTGCTTTTTTTAAAAAAAGGAAAAATTTATTCTTTAACAGCTTTGGAGACCAGAAGTCTGAGATAAAGGTGTTGGCATTTGGTTCCTTCTGAGAGCTTCTTGTAATTTACTGACAATTTTTAGTGTACCTGATCCTTGCCTTCATCTTCACATGGTTTCTCCCTGTGTACCTGTCTGTCTCTAAATCTCCCTTGTTTGGAAGGACAACAGTCATATTGGATTAGAGCCCAAACGACTACATTTTAACTTGATAACTTCTGTAAAGACCCTGTCTGCAAATAAGGTCATATCCTGATGTATTGAACATTAAGACATCAACATATAAAATTGAGAGGGACAAAATTCAACCCATAACAATGCCCAAGTTAGATAGAAACTTTACTCTTAGCTGTAAGTGTTCCCTCACCCTCCCCAATCTTTATCTACATTTCATTTTTTTACTCCATGTCCAACCCCTAGTCTGCACCTTCCTCTCCAGGTGACCTCTGCCATGACTCATTTCTTCTAGCCTGTCTTTCCTGCAAACACCTGTAGTCCTAAAACTATACAGTCCTAGATTTGTTACATTGTTACAGTTGCTCAAGGTGAGAGTGACTCTCTAGTACTTCCAAAATCAAGTTAGAAAGTGTCTGCCTTGTTACAAAGCTCTCCATATCTCCCTGGTTATATACTCCTGTTTCCAAGCCTTCTTGCTATTTCCACTGCCTAGAATGCTAACTGCTCCAAACTTGTACATGCTGTAAAAGCCAGCATAAATTGTAGTTCTTCAGTGACACTTTCCCTGATCTTTCCCTTCTTGGAATTTTACCAGGGTTTACTACAATCAGTATCTTACAACTCTGTTTTGTTGTTTGTTGTTGTTGTTGTTGTTGTTGTTGTTGTTGTTTTAACTATTTCATGTGTGTGTGACCCTCCAAGCAAACTGTGAGTTGCTTGAGGATAGGATCATGACTGGCATTTCCCTAAGGTCCTCCTCTCTGCCTAACACAGTGTCTGAGACATAAGGACATCAGTAAATGTTGGTTGAATGAAGCAATACATGAGTTAATGATCTGGTGAATGAAAGAGTGACTGACCTAATGATTTAATGGATAAATGATGATGCTAAGGGTAGGGTTCTGAACCTTCTGGGAACTCGACTAAATATTCACTTGTAATTATGAGGGGTGCCTCGGTGTAATAGAGACTTCCTTTCTAAGGGGCATGCTGTACCTGACTTTGTCCTTACTTGGAGCACTGAGGTGACTACAGAAATGTTATCTGTCTCATCAGGAAATGAAGAGTGGGCTGGAGGCCTCCCCGTACTATCTCCCACTTTATGCCCTGCAGTTCAAAGTTCCTTTCAAAGAAGTATTATGTTTTAGACCTCCACAGACACAGAAAGAGCAATTTAGATCTTCAGGGGGAGGCTAGGGTGCAATCTTTGGAGGATCAGTGTAGGTTTATTCACTTGTGCCCCTGGCAACCATGGCCTATTATGAGGCAGGTAAGGAAATATCCTGATGTTTCTCAATGTGCTGACCAAAGGACAAGGATTTAACCCTGGCTATTGTTCAGGGTACTGTAAAAACATGGTTCAAGAACACTTTAACAATGGACTTCCTGGTTACCTTTAGCAACAGAGAAATAATAAAAGTCATTAATCAAAGGGTAATCCCCAAGATCAGAGGTCATTATCTATTCACATACTCTCTACAGCAGCCCTCATCAGACTAGAGGCAGATAGTGCCTCACATTGAAAATGCAAGCAAAACATAACCAAGTATTTAAAAGTCCCCAGAAGAGAGAAGGGCCATTCTCAGTCATGATGGAAGGTCTAGATTCTGTGATGGGTGGAGAAGCCCTTGGGAGCCTACTGCTATTAGGGTCTGGGAAGAAAGAGAAGAATATAAAAGGGCTGGTTCTCTCTCTGAAGATTCTACTTTGGTTTGTGTTATAAGTAGAGTTGAAGAAGGTTCTAGTGTCTGGCCGTAAGAATAGGTCACTAAAGGACCAGCATGGAAGAAGAACCAGTCACTTCTACTCTGAAGACAGGCCAAACAAGGACTAGCTACATAATGTGCAGGTGCAGTTCAAAATTAAAATGAGGGATTCCTTGTACAAAAATTATCAAACAATATTTTTCAAAAAATCTCAAGATGGTGACAACAAAGCACCAAATGTGGGGTTCTTTTGAGCACAAGACCTTGTGTGACTGCTGAGGACTCATGCTTAAGAATCCAACCCTATACCCAGTCCATGGAGAAGCACAATGTTCAGTCTAAACCACTCACTGTAGCCCGGTTATACCCAAGCTTTCCTGTGTCAGAGCCTGTGTACCTGCAGTCACTTTCCCCTGGAACACCTTGAACACCTTTCTTCCCTGCAGTACGCAGTTTTCCTCTTGGATGGTGGCTAAGATGTTTGCTAATAATAATGCATTAAGGGCACATTTCTTATGTGTTTCTTATAATCACAAAAATGTTCTTTAAGCAAAACAAGAATTGTAACTTACTAGCTTGACTCTTGTTTGATAAAGTAAGTTGCAGTACAGCTCAGTGTGGGTCATGTTGAGGTAAGAAATGAGCACTTCTAGTATCATGATAGGGAGTGAGAAGTTTGCATCAGCCAGAATTAACAAGGAAAGCTTCTCAGTGATCCTGGGTCTGCAGCAGGGCCTCAAGGAAAGCAGAACTTAGAGAGGAGAGAGGAAGATTTGGGGGAGGAGGGCAAGATGGAGTCTGAAGACTCAAAATGGAAGACTCAAGTTTGTTTGTTCTGGTGGTGGCTACTAGAATGGGAGGTAACTGAGGAGCCAGTGGAGACAATGCTGATTGATCAAATTAATGTCAATTTTACCTGTATAACCAAGTAATGCTGTAATGTGCAATTTGTGTGTGTGCATGCATGCACATGTGCACACATTTGTACAGAATATGATCATTTTATGATAGATAATGCCTGGAAACTAGGTGAGACAGTGGTGGTATTACATTACAGTTGTGTGCTCTGGTTTTAATTTTTTAAGTTTATTTATTTATTTTGAGAGAGAGTGAGCAGGGAAGGGGCAGAGAGAGAGGGAGAGAGAGAATCCCAAGTAGGCTCCAGGTAGCATGGAGTCCAATGTGGGGCTCAGACTCACAAACCATGAGATCATAACCTGAGCTGGGACCAGGAATCAGGTGCTTAGCCAACTGAGCATCCAGGTGCTCTGTGTACTCTGGTTTTAGAGACTTAACTTCAAACTTCAGCACTGCCACTTTTTAACTGGGTGAACTTGGCAAGATTCTGGGCCTGTTTCTTCATCTATAAAATAAGAATAATAATAGTATCCACATTTTAGAGTTGTTTGTGTGAGGATTAAATAATTAATACATATACTGTGCTTTGGTTATCAGGATATGGTAAATACTCTACAAATATGGCTAATTATTATTTGAGTTAAATCATAATTATAGCAGGACATGATTCCTAAGTGAAATTATTATCTGAGATCGCTCTAGGGGTGTGAGGATTACAAATTTTGTCTGTACTTTTTACCTAATGAATTTTTAAGAAGTGGAGCACCTTGGGGCATTCCCACTGACGAATGACTCCTACACACAGGCAGAGCACAATTTCCCTAGAACGTTGTGACTAGTCTTCCAGATCGGATGCCACTCAGAGGAACACCTTGCACGTTTCAAAAAAGTAACTTCCTTAATGCACATCTGCTTGGTTTTCCTTCCTCTCTCTCCTCTTTGTTTCCTTTTTCTAATTCTACTTTAAACCTCTTGAGCATACTAACGAGATTGAGAAAATTTCCCCAGTCCCCTTTTTAACTGCAACATGATTCAGCTTATCTCTGATCATTCTTTTATTCTATTATTCTGGATACATGGGTTTTCTTTCATTCTGGATACATGGATTTTCTTGACCTTTTTAGGGACAGAGTTCTATGTGCTTGTCCTATGTTACTTACTGTGATACCAGAAATAGACTATGATGCCTATAGTATTGCCTTTTTCCCCCCTAAAGCCACACATTAAGGGCATTTTTTGTATACCTAATACCTTCGGTATAACTTCTTGTGGTTTATAATCTCAAGCTTGGATTCAGAGGGAGAATAATTCTCATAAGAAGATTAGTTAGATGCTGAGAGAATATTTTCAAAACCACAAAGCAATTCAGAGGTAAAATTGGTATTTGATTTTTAAGATTTTAATGCATTGAATTTCATGTGAGAACAAAATATCAGCAAGTACAAGATAGCCTAGTTATTTTACAGTGAAATTAAAATTCATATGTTATCAGAAATTTCATTGTCCTTCCGCACTCTGTGATAGATATTAGTTGAGGTTTCTGTGATGCAGTTGCATGTGGTAAGAAGTAATAAGAAGAAATGTGATGCATAATGGCAGATGACTTTGTTTTGTTGTATTCTCTTCTAGAAAGGTGGTAGAGATCTTAATGGGAGAGAGAAACAAAAAAATATTTTATTTTAATTTTCAATTTGAGTATAGTTGACACACAATGTTACATTAGTTTCAGGTGTACAACAGCAATTTGACTCTATATTATGCTATGCTCACTACAAGTGTAGCTATCATGTGTTGCCATACAATGGTATTACATCATCAACTATATACTCTATGCTGTGCCTTTTATTCCCATGACTTATTCATTCCATAACTCGAGGCTGTATTTCCCACACCACTTCACCCATTTTGCCCTTCCTTCCTCCCTCCTCCCCTCTGGTAACCATCAGGTCATTCTCAATATTTATAGGTCTGATTCTGCTTTTTGTTTTTTTAGTCACTTGTTTTGTTTTTTAGATTCTACAAATGAGTGAAATCATGTGATATTTGTCTTTCTCAGTTTGACTTATTTCACTCAGTATAATGTCCTCTAGGTCCATCCACATTGTTGCAAATGGCAAGATCTCATCCTTTTTTATAGCTTTGTAATATTCTTCTCTGTGTGTGTATGTGTGTGTGTATTCACCACATCTTCCTCATCCATTTATTTATCAATGGACAATAAGGTTGCTTCCATATTTTTACTACTGTAAATAATGCTGCAATAAACAAAGGGGTTCATGTATCTTTTTGAATTAGTGTTTTCATTATCTTTGGGTAAATACCTAGTAGTGGAATTATTGGATCATATGGTATCTATATTTTTAATTTTTTGAGGAGCCTATAACCGAATCTTTATCAAAATACCAACACATTTTTCACAGAACTAGAACATATAATACTAAAATTTGTATAGAACTGCAGAAGACTCCAAACAGCCAAAACAATATATTGAGAAAGAAGAAAAAGGTGGAGGTATTACAACTCAAGATTCCAAGGTATATGACAAAGCTGTTGTAATCAAAACACTATGGTACTGGCACAAAAACTAAACACACAAATCAATGGAATAGAATAGAGAGCTCAGAAATAAACTAATGTATATATGGTCAGTTAAGCTATGACAAAAAAGGCAAGAATACACAAAATACAGAAATTAAGTGTTAAAAAATAATTGTTTCTAGAAATATGAAAAGGTACCACGAATTAGAGGATAATATGGAATTACTCAATGTTGTTAAGGATTATGGTGGTTTCTGATGTCATTGTGTAATGAAATAGAAGGAGGGCACCTGGGTGGCTCAGCAGGTTAAGCAGCCAATTTTGGCTCACTGTTTGTGAGTTCGAGCCCCATACCAGGCTCAGTGCTGACAGCTCAGAGCCTGGAACTTGCTTTGAATTCTGTGTTTCCCTTTCTTCTGCCCCTTCCCTGCTCACACTGTCTCACTCTCTCTCTTAAAAATAAGTAAACATTGGGGCGCCTGGGTGGCGCAGTCGGTTAAGCGTCCGACTTCAGCCAGGTCACGATCTCGCGGTCCGTGAGTTCGAGCCCCGCGTCGGGCTCTGGGCTGATGGCTCGGAGCCTGGAGCCTGTTTCCGATTCTGTGTCTCCCTCTCTCTCTGCCCCTCCCCCGTTCATGCTCTGTCTCTCTCTGTCCCAGAAATAAATAAACGTTGAAAAAAAAATTAAAAAAAAAAAGTAAACATTAAAAACAACTTAAAAATGAAATAGGAGAAAAATGTCATGTCTAAATACCTAATACCAAAAATATTTTAGCAAAACTAAAATAAAGAGATAAGAATAAAGATGGACGACTCACACTACTTGATTTTAAGAATTACTATATTAATAGCTACACTCATGAAAATAGTGTGGTATTGGCCTGAAGATAGACAAAAAGATCAATGAATTAGAATAGAGACTCCAGAAATAGACCTAACAAATATGGTCAATTGACTATTGACAAAGATACATAAACAGTTTGAGAAAGGAGAGTCTTTTCAACAAACCAGTGTTGGGATAACTGTGCATCCATATGCCAAAAGATGAGCCTCAATGCACACCTCATACCTATACCAAAGATAACTCAAAATGGATCATAAACTTACAGGTAAAACATAAAGGATCCTTTAATACATAGAATCAAAACTAACACAGCTGCCTCCCTCTCTAACTTTTTTTTCTTTCCCCTCCCCCATGGTCTTCTGTTAAGTTTCTCAGGATCCACATAAGAATGAAAACATATGGTATCTGTCTTTCTCTGTATGACTTATTTCACTTAGCATAACACTCTCCAGTTCCATCCATGTTGCTACAAAAGGCCATATTTCATTCTTTCTCATTGCCATGTAGTATTCCACTGTGTATATAAACCACAATTTCTTTATCCATTCATCAGTTGATGGACATTTAGTCTCTTTCCATAATTTGGCTATTGTTGAAAGTGCTGCTATAAACATTGGGGTAAAAGTGCCCCTATGCATCAACCATAAGAGACTCTTAAACACTGAGAATAAACTGAGGGTTTATGGGGGGTGGGAGGGAGAGAAGGGTGGGTGATGGGCATTGAGGAGGACATCTGTTGGGATGAGCTCTGGGTGTTGTATGGGAACCAATTTGACAATAAATTTCGTATTAAAAAACAAAAACTTCTAGTTATTCTTGAGTTCATGGGCCAACCAAAAAAAAAAAAAAACTAATACAACTGAAAGTAGGTTGTGTTTTTTCAATTTATTTCACTGCTTAATAGCTTATTAGACAAAGAAGAGGAAGTATATTAATCAATAGCAAGGGAGGATGAAGTGGTATGTTTCAAAATGGTCCATTTAAGTTATCTAGATAGACCATCCTGTTGCCAGTTCCTTTGTTGGAATCCTATCTGAGGTTACAATGGGTAGGAATTTTCAGCAATGTGAGCCACCCTGATTATTCCTCAACATATCAAAACACAATAGAATAGTAGCAGGCTGCAATAAATAAACAAATCAATGAAAAATAGAATAAAATATAAGTGGTTAAAATTCTTAACATAGAAGTCTCCTAAAAGTCAATATAAAAAGCAAAAACAACTCAATTTCAACAAATAGATCCTCAGCAAAGGATATGAGTAAGCAATTCACAGAACTGCAAATGGCTAATATGCATTTTAAAAGGTTCTCAGTTTCCTGATGATCAGGTATATGTAACTCTAATAATAAGGTAGCATTTCCACTTACCAGATGAACAAAAATTAAAAAGATTGCTAGTATCCTCTTTTCAAGCATGATCTGAAGACCTTTTGCATCAGAATCATTTGGTGGGTTTATTTAAAAAGCAATCCCCAAAACTTGGAAACAACCTAGATGTCCTTTAATGGTTGAATGAACTATGGCACACCTACACCATGGATTACTGCTTAGCAATGAAAAGGAGAAACTATTGATATAGGCAACTACTTGGATGAATTGCATGGGCATTATTCCAAGTGAAAGAAGCCAGTCTCAAAAGGTTACATACAAAATTAGTCTAGGCTTGAAAAGAAAAAATCAATTTTGAGAGAGAAAAGATTGGTGTTCACCAGGGATTTGAGATGGTGTTAGGGTGCAACTATACCTTGATAGCATGAGGAAATATGTTAGGGTAATGAGACTCTTTTGTATTCTGATTGTTACACCATCAGGTGGTTATGCAAATCTACTACCTGTGTTAAAAGTCACAGAACTGCATACTCCACCTCCTCAAAAGTCACTTACTGTGTGAAAATTAAAACAAACAAACAAACAAACAAAACACATATATGGAGCCCACCTCAGACAACAATCAAAATCTCTGGGCAGGTGCAGTTCAGCCAGTGGCCACTCCTAACAAGCTCCCAGTGATTCTTCTGGATAATAGGTTTTAAGAAACACTGGCCTGTCATAATTTTTTATATGAGTTTAAATTTGTACAACATTCTGGAGGATCATTAGGAATATATAACAAAATATAGATGGTGTATACACTTTTTCTCAGCAATCAACTTGTAGAAATATATCATAGGGATACACTCACAGAAGTTTGCAAAAACATGTACAAACATGAACACCAGCAACAATGAAGCAGTGAAAATTAGGAACAACTTAGATTTCCATCAAGAGCAAACAATTAAATAAATTATGTTTTAGCTATATTGTATATTTGTAAGCACATAATGGAGGAGAATACACCTATAATTTTATGTACTTATTTACATTCTGATGTATCTGGAAGGGACCCTTCAGGCTGTTAGTGAACATGATACAGCTTTAGGTAGTGGCTTTACCCTCACCCATCCTGTCCTCTAAAAAAAGGAGAATGAATTGCTTCCATTTAAACAAATAGGGATCTCTCTCATACAAATCTAGCTATGGCATTGGTGCTTCAGTGATAGAATTCTCACCTCCCAAATCCAGATATGCAGTTCCTCCTGAGGAATAAGGCCTGTCATCCACAGCCTGGCCAAGCAGCCAGTGTAGGCACATATACTCTGGGCTTTCTCTCTACCACACTGGAAATCTTAAAGTTTGACTTACATAATAAGTTTTGGGAAGAGGTAGAGAGTCCTTCAAATTCTGTGCTTTTTTTAATGTGTGAATACCTGTGTGAATTAAAATTGATATGAAAATTCTAATGGGGACATATAAATTAAATTAAATTAAATTATGTTTTCATTATTGTTATTATTCTTGGGCATCTTCTCTATGCCTGGGGCTTTACACATATTGTGTCTAATTCTCACACTAGCCTTTATGGTGGATTTTATCAGCCCTCTATGTAGATGAAAAAACTACAGCACTGGGAGGTTAAGTTTCTTGCCCAAGTCTCCCTGCTCCCTCCTCACTCAGGAAAAGGCAAAGGCCCTTCTCTTTTGTCCCCTAGGCTCTGCTTGCCTTTCCAAGTAACACTGTTCTAAATTGATAAGCCAAAAATTCACCCAATATATATTTCCATCTTTTCACATTAATTAAACACATGTATATTGAATGTATATTCTGTAACAGAAAGCAATCTGTTCATATACTATTTAAATATTTGAAATGAACAGCATCCATTCAGTTTTCTGGACGTCCTTTGTGATGTCTTCTAGCTGGCGGCATGAGAATTCTGTTGCTTGTCTACAGGTCTCATCCTTCTGATTTGGTTATCTTGTCTACAGGTCTCATCTTTCTGATTGGGTTATCTCTATTCTGATGGGTCAGTTTCCTTGCTTATCAGTTGTTGAATATTTGAATATCACTCCTGGTTACATGACTTTTGCTTTATATCTATTCCATGATATTTATAACATCTTCCTCTCCTTTTATCATTATTGCTAAGCTGTTGTGCCTTCAAAGTGTGACTCTTGTTGTTTCTTCTGTCTGAATTTGCCTTCTTTTCTACTCCTTTGACATACCTAATGACCGTTCAAGCTTCTAGGCTCAATTCAAGTCCCATCCTTCTGAAAGTCTTTCCTGCCCAACACAGTCCACTCCCTTGGGAGTCTTGTAGTTCCCTGTTCTCCCCTCTATCATGGGCTATCATACGATTGCTGTGAGTTTCTTGTGTGTGTGTGTGTGTGTGTGTGTGTGTGTGTGTGTGTGTGTTCATATCATCATATCTTCCATACAGAGCAAAATTCCAGTCACACGCTATGTGCCTGATGCATGTTTCTTGACCCAGCTGGAGATATGCCAGATGAATGGCACTTACAACTGACTGAGCAGATGTAGTGGACATCAGAGCCTAGACTCCAAGACACCTTCTCTCACCAAGTATTTGGAGGAGTGGCCACACTTACACCAGAAGGAAATGAAGAATGGTCCTGGAAAGTCTCTCATAGTTTCACTACATTCTGGTGCCTCACTGGTCCCTGATTGTGGCATAATTTCAACCTTGCCTGTGAATTTGTTTCAGACAAATCAGGAGTCTAGCCTCCATCCCTATCTTAATGCTCTAACACCCCTTGCCCTTACTACTTTAGGTACTACTTAATATTCAACTACTTATTCAAATCTAGAATCAGAAATTTTGGCTATGTTGTGAGATTGTTATTTTTACCCCAAATACATTTTTGGGATCCACAAAAACCCATTAAAAAGTAGCTAGAAAAACCATAGCCTTAGCAAGCTGGTTCCCCTAGTGCCCTTCATTATCATTTAAGGAAACAGACCTTTTTCCACTCTGCCTATCTCTTCTCCCACCCACTCCTTAACATCAGTTTTGCATTCCCAGTTTCCCTCAAGGAATTTTCTGAAATTAAATATTATCTCATTGTCTCCAACTCAATATGTCTTCCCTCTCAAAACACAACCCCTACTTACTGTCTCCAGTCTCTTGTCTCCCTGGCTTGAACCTTTGGCATAATTTTTGACTCACCATCCCCCGAGTCTTCCTTCCTTCATATGTGATTAGTCATCAAGTCACAGTATTGATGAGAAGCTTCCTTCATGGCAACTCTTAGATCTGCTCTTTCCTTTCTCATTTCCTTGGCCACTGGCAATTGTAGGTTCCTCTTAACTCATGCATTTTCTAACTAGTCATGTCCACTGGCAAGATCACCTTCAGAAATGTTTCATTATTTTATGATCCTCTGGATTCGCCTATGTATACTTCATTAAATACCTGCATGTATCCTTGCCTATGAACTCCTCAGGGCAGGGTCCTTTTTCAATTTCTCCTATGATCTCAGTACCTGGCACATGGTGGGTGGTCAGTGAATGCTTGTAGAATGGATGTGTACTTGTAGGAAGTGGGGGGGGGATTAGATGGAGGGAGGGATTATTCCATTAGGATACTCATTGATGTCCTTGTTTCATGTTTTGATTCCAGTTGAACCTAAGAGTTCCCAACTTTTGGGGGTTCTGATATAACTTACAGAATCCCTCCTCAAAAGGATAAATAAATCCACAAAATAATGGCTATAATTTCAGGATCATAGACTTCCTGGGCCCTATCCATAATCTACAAGAAAGGAAGCCCTGGTCTATCCTTGCACCCAACTGGGAATATTACTGTCAAAATAATCTCTCTGAAATATGTTAAGAATATATATCAGAAATGTACTATTGAGTAGAGCAAGTCTAAATTTTTGGCTTGGAACTCATGGTTCTCTGCTAATTGACTATGTTTTGTGCATCCATATGTATTTCCTCCTATCCCCAATATTTAATCAAGCCATTGACACCAGAGAGAGGTGTGTCAAGCTCAGAAGTAACTGCTACTGTCACAAAACTTTTCTGAACAGAATGGCCACCAATGATTTCTTGATGTGTTGTCACACACTGTTTCCCAGGGCCCCAGTTGCCTATGGGCTGGCAAGAGACCTGTAGGGAGGCCTGCACAAGAACTTACCTTTGTCAATCAACTTTCTTTCTCCCTGAAACTCATATGCTGTTTCCTTTATTCACAATGTGGCTCTCACCTGAGGTCAATTTTATTCCCAGGGGACATGTAACAATGTCTGAAGATATTTTTGGTTGTCACAACTGGGGAGTGGGTGCTACTGGCATCTAGAGGGTAGAAACCAGGAATAATCCCTCACATTCTACAATGCACAGCACAGACCCCACAGCAAAGAACTTTCTAGCCCCTAATATTGATAAATCTGAGGTTGAGAAGCTCTGGTATGCAGGGATCTCTACATCAGTAGTCAGTCCTCAAATTCTTCTTCAAGTCCCACTCTCTCAGAAAAACTTTTCCAGGTCCCCTCTAGTCTGCCAGATCTTTCCTTTCTTTAAATTCTGTCATTCTTAGCATCTTTCCCCACCTCCAACATACAAATTAGGACTTGACACTTAAACAGATGTCACCAAATCTTGCATTTGTTTTATTCCATATTCTCAGTTAGGTTATAAGATCATTAAGGAAAGTGATATTTATTTTTCTTTTTTTTTTTCAACGTTTATTTATTTTTTTTGGGACAGAGAGAGACAGAGCATGAACGGGGGAGGGGCAGAGAGAGAGGGAGACACAGAATCGGAAACAGGCTCCAGGCTCTGAGCCATCAGCCCAGAGCCCGACGCGGGGCTCGAACTCAGACCGCGAGATCGTGACCTGGCTGAAGTTGGACGCTTAACCGACTGCGCCACCCAGGCGCCCCTGATATTTATTTTTCTATAGGCCTAAGCCCAAGGCAAATGTGTAATAAATACTTGTTGACTCAAGTTGTTCCCTTACTCATAGAATGAAATAAAAATGTGCTTAAATACTCCTCATAAGGATTTCAGGATAGGGAAGCAGAGGAATCTTGTTTAAATGTAAAAGGGAAGTTCTAGAATTTCCACAGAATTTAAACTCTTCTTATTCTGAGGAATATACCTGGAAGTGGAACTCAAGTATAAGCTAAAGTCACACTCTCCTCTGAAGTTTAAATAAAATATGGCTGAACCCCTCAGCAAGAACCAGAGACCTTTTGGTATATTATGTGTTCAGAAGTCACATATACCTCCACACATCTGCTCTACTAAGACCCCTCCTTGCCTTTCACCTCCCATGGCCAAATTCTCCTTCCTATCCTGGGCAGGCTCTGACTTGACAGTTCCTTTTGCCCAGTGTCCCCTAAAATCTCCTACATAAGGCATTTATATGTCTTTAAGTCTTTAGAGAGGGTTGGAAATACAGACCTAAAAATAAAATAGTAGGCAGCCCTATTTTTTGACAGCTCTATTTTTAAAAATCTTTCATCAACCCCAGTCTAAGAATTTATCATAGACCTGCCTGCCTTTTGCTCCAGACCTCAATCTTCTGCTATGTAGCTCTGCGCCTTCTCTGTCTTCCTTCTTTTTCCTCAACTCCTTCCTA